>NC_058130.1:666876758-666942381 GCF_016433145.1 Gracilinanus agilis | reverse complement strand
AGAAGAAGAAGAAGAAGAAGAAGAAGAAGAAGAAGAAGAAGAAGAGAAAGAAGAAACTAATTAAGAAAATGTAACTGAGAATATGCTACCCTTTTTGAAACCAATTAACTTAATTCAAGATTAAATAATTTCACTGGTTTAGCCATTTCCCTCATTGATACAGGTCACAATTTCTTTGATAGTCTTGATGAGTTGCTAAAGCTGAAAAAAAATCATTATTCATTGGCCAAACTTTTGATCATTGAGTTTTTAATTGATTAATGAAATTCTAGTCTACTAAAATCCCCTATCTCTCAACTGGCTACCCATGCTTCTCCACTCTGTACGTGTAAGTTGATTTTTTTAAACCCAAGAGTAAAACTTTAGATTTATATCTATTAAATTTTACCCGATTTGTTTCTGCCCAGTGTTACAGACTGTCAAGATCTGGGGGGAATCCTGTCATTCATCGTGTCATCTAAGTGGCACAGATAGAGTACTCAGCCTGGAATCAGGAAGATCTAACTTCAACTTTGGCCTCAGATACTCAACTGGTTTAGCAGTTAATGAAGAGTCATTTAACCTTTGTCTGCCTTAGTTTCCTTAAATGTAAAATAGGGATTATAATAACATCTACTTTCCAGGGCTGTTGTAAGAACCAAATGAGATAACAGTTTTAAAGCCACAGCACCTGGCACTTAGTAGGTGCTTAATAATGCTTTTTTTCCCCCTTTCTCTTAGCTGTATCTTCTAGTATTGCATCATCAATTAAACACGCATACAGCGTACATTTTTATCCAAAAATCCAAATGAATGTTGAACAGTACAGGGTCAAGCATAAATCCCTAAGGCACTCTACTGGAAACTTCTTTCTATACCATTCAACAGGTTCTGAATCTATCCTTTCATACAACCATCTAGCCTAGAGATATCAAACATGCACCTGGCTTATCATGCTGCCCATAATACTCCAATGAGGCTTGTGTCAGATTAAAATATATTTGGGAAATATTTAACAAAAAAATAAAAATATAATAAAACATAGACAACATTTCATTTTAAAATGAAGACAATATGTGGTGGCCTGTAGGGATCCTTATGTACAGTTTTCTATTAGAATGTGACGCCAACAATTTAGCTTGCTTTTCACCATCTTTTCCAAAAAATCATCTCAAGGAACTTTAAGTGCTTTGCTAAAGTGAAGTCAAACACTGAATAATTGCAATGAAGAAATAAGGAATCATCTCCCTCCTTTTGGCAGAGAAGTGAGGGACTACATTTTGGAATGTTGAATGCACTGTTAGGTAAGATTGCTAGAATCGGTTAGTTTTGCTTAACTGGTTTTCTTTGTTTTAAGGAAGGCTTCGTTTGGATAGAGGAGTGGAAGGGTGTCATTTGCAGAAATAAATAAAATGTAAAAACAAAAATGACTGATAAATTTATTGATGTATAAGTTTCTTGATGTATAAGTTTCTTAACTCCACCAGAAAAAAATTTAATTTATTTATTATTTAATTTATTCTCATATAACCTGCTCTCAGGGAAATTATGTTGGCTCTCTAGGACCACTGCGTCCTTTTCTATAGATATCCAGCAACGAGTCTTTTATCTATACTAGAATTTTGTTAGAAACTAAAGGCAAATATCCTTACCTGCAGTTTATAAACTACACTCTTCTCTTTTCTGGAATTCAGGACACTTGCTTTTCTGTCTTGTGAATCCATTCTCATGTTCCACGAGTTTTCAAAGGTCACTAACAATGACTGGGAAATTCCATCCTTTTGGTTCTTTCAGTAATATAGGATGTAATTTGCCTTGTGATGGGTAAGTACACTCTTAGTGTGCATTCAATCTGGACCACTTCCCATCTCTCCTGAGTTTATTTCTCCAATAAAACTTTAGGCAATCGAGATCCTACTTCTCCTATCTTTGGTCCTATTGAAACTCTCTCAAAATCTAGGATGCATGTTAGCACAAACATGGTATTTCTTCCCTTTTCTATCATAACTTCTAAGATGATAATTAATCACTTCTCCCCAATGTTCCCATCAGTAACTAATTACTTTTATTCATTGAAATTGGTTCCAAAAAATCAGTTCTTGTTGCTTTGGCCATCTTTTGAAAGATAAAATTACCATTAAAATATATAAAATGATCTAATTCTCACTCATAAACATCATTTTCTTAATGCAGTGCTTATAAAAATGTGAATGCTTTTTAGTCATTTTTCAGCCATGTCCAACTCTTAATGACCCCTTAATGGGGTTTTCTTGGCAAAAATACTGAAGTGATTTGTCATTTCTTTCTTTTTAAAAAAAAACCCTCACCTTATATATTAGAATCAATACTGTGTATTGGTTCCAAGACAGAAAAGTGTTAAGGGCTAGACAGTGGGAGTTAAGTGACTTGCCCAGGGTCATTCATTTCATTTACCAACTCATTTTATAGATGAAGAAACTGAGGGGAACAGGGTTAAGTGGTTTGCCCAAGGTCACACAGACAGCAAGTATCAGAGACCATATATGAACTTAGGTCTTCCTGACTCCAAGCCCAACACTCTATCCACTGTTTCAACTGGTTGCCCTCTAGATATATGATAAGGATATGTAATTTCCTTAATTCTTGGAATATCTACTGATGAAGTTGCCTGAGGCATTTAAAGATTAAATGACTTGACTAGGGTCTTATGGTGTTAGAAGTGAGATTTGAACTTACAACCTTCTCGACTACAAATCAAAAGCTTATCCACTATGCCATGCTGCTTCCATGTCTTGTACATAGTAATTATTTAGCCAATGTTTGTTGAATTGACATCATAGTCTTAGTAAAGTTTTCTAAAGTCCATCTGGCAAAATAATGCAGCGCTACATAAATTATCAGAAATGGGTGGTAAACATCAAGTCTGGCAAGGGTTCTCTATTATATGCCCCATTAAGGGGGAGAGAGAAGGAAAGAATAAGCATTTATATAAAACCTAGTAGGTGCCAGTTACTGTCATCAGTGCTTTAGAAATGTTGTGTCATTTGATCAGAATGTATGAGAATATAAGACAGAAGGTATCTTTGTGACCACCAGGCATAGTTCCCCTCAGATAGAGTTATTAGCCACAACTCTTCTACCTTTGACTTTTATTGACTCATCTTTCACCCAATGATACTTTTAAAGCCACATCATCAATCTTTAGAGAGCATTTGATTACTTCTGCCTCAAGGTCTTGATTTTCTTACTTTTGGGGAAGGGGCTCATATCCATTATTTAGTTCCACTTGCTCCATGGTCTTTATTCTTCCTTTTTTTTATTATGTCCTTCCACCTACCACATAGGTTGGGATTCTGTCCTTTTTTCTTTTTTTACAATGAACCCCTTCCCAATTTTTGAGGAATGCAATTCACCCTAATAATCTAAAGAGCAGGAAGGCATTACATGAAACTTTTACCATTTCTTCTGGAAGACAGGCTGACCTAAACTTTATGCATTGATAACTGTTACTTGGTTATGGCAGAAAGAATGAATTCTCTTTGTAGGTACATTCAAAATGCACCCTGCTTTCCATATTTGATGGAATTAAGATTCTAATTCCATTGTGATTTTTGCTATTAGTTCATTTGAACAATTAATTCCCCTGGATAATATCTGAGGATTTTTTGTGCAATAAACTATAATTAGAAAATAATGGAATTATCCATATTTCATTAAAGGATA
The DNA here is from genome assembly GCF_016433145.1 of Gracilinanus agilis. Lineage (NCBI taxonomy): Eukaryota > Metazoa > Chordata > Mammalia > Didelphimorphia > Didelphidae > Gracilinanus > Gracilinanus agilis. Next base: position 666,938,700 of record NC_058130.1, on the reverse strand, counting down.
TGTTTATACAATATTCACAAATTAGCATTTTAGTAGTATACATAGACACATGAATAAAAAGAATGATGAATAGTTTTGTATCATTTTCAGATCACTTACCAACAATTCATTTAGTTGGGTCTATAATGCTCAGCTTACTTTAAATAAACATAAATCAGAGGGCCCAAAGAAATCCATCCACATATATTAGGGCAGAGAGAGTTCTTAACCTTTTCATGTTATGAAACCCTTCACAGCCTGATAAAGCCTATGGACTCCTTAGAATAGTTTTAAATATATAAAGTTAAATACCCAGGATTACAAGGAAAACCAATTCTATTGAAGTAGTTATTAAATTATATATTCTTTAAAGTTTCTGGACCCCAAGCTGAGAATGCCTGCTTTGGGTTTTACTCAAATGAGACAACAGCTACCCATTCTCATATGATAAATTAAAGATTAGTCTTTTAGCTTGTACATTTTTTTTTCTGATTTCTACTCACCTCTTCAACCTTTCCACCATATACTGGAATCCACATCAATTTCTGCCTGGCAACATCAGGAGATAAGGGCTTCCAACTCACTCTAAAACTATCTTCTGATACTTCATCAATCTCCAGATACTGTTGGGCTGGAACTTGTTCTGCAAGCCAAAGTTTTTGGATTGTGTTAGGCAGATAAAAAAGCTAGCAAAGCCAAACCACAGGAACCTTCCTGGAGCCATTGGAAAACTTGAGGTTGACCATGAAGCAGCTAGAAAGACTTCCCTAGAGATATGTCATAGAACACTAAGATAAAGTGAAAATGATCCCACACTGGTTTAGTGGATGGGGTGGACTAATTTTCTTTTCCTAGTGCTCATAAGGGGCATGAATTGGGAAAAAGTATTTTAAAATAATATCAACAAGTTTGCTGTCAAAGCAAAAGAATCCATTTGTAATTCATAAGATCAAAATACTTGAGCTGGAAACAACTTTAAAAGTAAGCCTATTAGTCCAAAACTTTGATTTTATGCATGAGGAAACTGAGTTTCCTTGAAATGAATTAACTTGATCTAGCTCACATAGATAGTGAATGGCAAAGCCTGGATTTGAAACAAGAACTTCTTGCTCTAAATCCAGTGTTCTTTCCACTACAATACAGATGTTCATTCCACTTTGTGTTTAGTATTGGATTTTCATTTTCAGAACCTACTCCATTAGACTGTCTCTTTGGCTCTTTTAAGAAAACATGAAATTATGGAAATTGTATTCACTATTTCCCCAACTATTTTGTTGCAATCGATTATAATAGCCCCCTAGTGACTGAAGGAATTCAGTTGGCCCTATTCTCTTCACTACTTACTTCATTCCTTGGTAATGTTAAATGCTTAGGGATCGTTACATGATGACATAGATGGCATGTAGCCCACATTAGCAGATGACACAAAACTGGGAGGGATAGCTAAAATGTTGGATGAGAGAGTCAGGAATAGAAAAAAATCTCAATGGACTGAAAAAACACATCAAATATAACAGATAAAATTTAGTGCGGATAAATGTAAAATCCAACACTTCAGTTCAAAAAATCAATGGCACAGGACAAGATAGGGGTCCTGTAACTTAACAACAATTCAAGTTTTAAAATTTTAAAAAAGGGGGTTTTAGTTAACTGCAAGGCTAATTAAACAGTGCTAATGAAGATGCCAAAAGAATATCCATTAAATTTTTGGCTACATTAATGAAATTATATTGACTAAAACAAGAGAAATAGTAAATGTAGTGAAATCTCATCCAACCCCATAATAATAATTGTGGATGTTAAATGGGACACTGGCAAACTGGAGTGTATCCAAAGGAAGGGGAACTCTGCTAGGTCTTAGAGATATAAAAATGAAAATGCAACCAATTGCTCTCAAGAATTATTCTACAAGTGAATTATACTCTACAGTTGAGGTTCACTCCAGATATACTAATGTGCAGAAATGAGAAAAAAAATCATAGGCTTATAGAATCTTAGGCTGATGTGTCTAGAGCTGGAAGAGAACTTGATTAAAATCTAGTCCAAAACACATTTTACTGTACAGATGAAGAAATTGAAACCCAGATAGATTAAATGAATTACCCAAGGTCACTCAAATAATAAGTAGTAAAACCAGGATTTGAACTCTCCATAACCAGTGCTTTTATCACTGTGGATAAATCCTGGATAGGCACTGAAAAGGACAATTTGGAATTTATCTGATCATTTATTCTGTGTTAGTTGAATAGACATGAGAATTAGATATGGTTTCTGGGTTTAGAAAAAAAGAAATACCTTTCTTTCTACTCCCTCGATTTTATAGAAAATGAATAGCCAGTTGAGACAATGCAAGCTGCATTTTCCCTTGATTAAAAATAATGACAGCGGAGGTAATTGGGGCAGGGCAGGGGAAGAATGTCATTCCTTTCCAAAGTCAAATCAGAGTTGGAAAGATATTGCTCTAAATTCTGCCTTCCTGAGATGTAAGTAGATACCAATTGCTTTTGAAAACATTTCAAAAAATGGAATGAAGACTTACTTGTGGTGAAACTCCCCATCAGAGGCTCAGACTGCCCTTCCTCATAGATGGAGAAAATGGCAACATTATAGTCAGTGAGGGATGTCAAGCCTTTTAGTGAATATGTGGAAACACCATCAACTTCAACCTGTAGAAGTAAAAGTCAAAACAGCTACATTTGATACTCTCTAAGTCCAGGAAACCAAAACCATTTCATTATAATCTGTGGCTGACTTGGCTGGCTGACAGCAACATAAATACTAGCAGCACTGTCATTCTACTTTGAATATGGTTTGTTAATTAGCTTATATTTCTGAATTTATACCTGTTAAGCATATCACTAATCAGTTAATCCTCATGACATCCCTGTGAATTGGGTCTGTGCTATTTCTATTTTGCAGACAGACAACTAAAATGACAAAGAAAATAACATTTGCCAACACACAGCTTCTAGGCTTCAGTTTTGCCTCTTGAACTCTGCTGCCTCATTAGCCAAGTAATGTAGATCCTGTTCTAATCTTGTGACATTTTTGTAGCTGTACAGTAAAATCAAGTTCAGAGAAATCTGAGGAATCATTCTGAGCATGGAATCTTATAAATACGTGGCAAAGTGTATAGACTGCTTGCCTTGGAGTCAGAAAGAACTAGGTCCAAGTCCCATCTCAGACAGATCATCATCATTATAAACTTCTTCCTCATTTATTTCACCTGGTACAGTTCTTGGCACATATTAGGTGCTTAACCAATAATTAGGTCCCACAGTAGGTACTTAACAAATGTTTGTGGATTAATTTTAGTAGATTACAATCAAGAAACATTTATTAATCAGGTGTTTGCAATGTGCTAGGAACTGGGGGTACAAAAAGTGGAAAGACAGAATGCTGAATCTGGAATCAGAAAGTCTAATTGAAATCCAGTCTCAGACACTAACTAGCTGTGTGACCCTGTGTAAGTGACTTAAACTTCACCAGCCTCAGTTTCCCTTTTTAGAAAATAGGCATAATAATAGCATCTACCTTCAAGAATTGTTGTTAGGATATGTAATTATATTTGTAGAGCACTTTGCAAACTTTAAAGTACTATATAAATGTTATTAGTGTTACCTTCTTCTAAGCCTCAGTTCCCTGATCTGTAAGATGGGAATGAAAATAATACTTGCCTCCTAAGGTTGTTGTAAGGGTTAAGGATATGTATGTAAAGCCTTTTGTGAACCTTAACATGCTACGTCAGTGTGTCATTTTTAAGTATGCAAAAGTTCTTCACATCTCCTATAGAGAGCCATCTTTGGAAGCAATATTGATCAGTCACATAAGAGGTGTCTGGAAGGAGGACCTAACCTTAGGGAAACCAAGAACATTAGAATCCCAAGAGAAAGATGAAAGACAAAGAGACTTAGCAGTGGAGATAGTTTGGGTGAATTGAGAACTCACTCTAAGGAGACAAAATTGTTTCTTTGAGAAGGCAGACCTATAAAAGATGCATCCCTGGGTCTCTGACTGGGTTAGTTTGCCAACTAGCTCCACTATTTGGAATCACTCCAGGGTACCTTCATATAAGTCTCAGAATTTTTGTTTTTCTTTGTATTCCCTCCAATCTGCCTCCTGACTAGCTCTTCAGCTGGTCTCAGAGATATGCTGCATCTAAATCCATCAGACTTAGGGTACCATCTCTTAGTACTTTAAATTAGCAATCCTACCTCTATTCCTTTCTGTCTTGTCTGAATATAGGATCATAGGTCTAAAATTAGACAGAGACTCAGAGATCACCTAGTCTAACCCCTCATTTTACTAATGAGGCAACTGAGACTCAAGGAGTCAACGGGATTTGCTCAAGATCACATAGAGAGTCAATGTCAGAGCTGAGATGTGACTCGAAGTTACCCAGTACTCTGATCCCAAAAATGATTTGGAGTATATTTCTAAGAGCTGCCATGAAAGTCCTACTTAAATATCTCATGCTAGCTCACCACATGTCCTGTTCTGACAACTCCTAAGCTAGAGAAGCTTCGTGTATGCCCTCAGCAACTGGTCTTTCTCTCATTGGGCCAACCAATGTAAGAATGGATGGGCCATTGCTAGATCACTAATCAGGACCTGATGACTCATTTGGAGCACAGTAACTTTTGAAACAGATGAAAACCAAAAATACAGTGCTCAGTTCTATGCGATGTCTTTCAAGTTCTGTACCCCATAGTCATAGTGAAGGAGAGCATTATAGGGATAAAAAAGGTGTACTGCAAATATATAGCTGTTAGCCTATCTTCAAATATTAATTTAATTATTAGTACTTCATTATTATTAATAGCATACATTATATTTATATATGTACTGTGCATATATGTATAGACACACATATATTTATCTATTTTTCTCACAAGTGAGTTTTTCAAAACAAGAAACCCTATGCAAGACTGTGAAATATTATTTGTCTATGATCACCTAGTTAATAATAGTAATAGCTCAATTTTACATAGTGCTTCAAGGTATGCAAAGTGTTTTACTTGTGTTTTACCTCATTTAATCCTCGCAACAACCTTGGGAAGAATTATCTTCAGTTTACAGATAGGGAAACTGAGGTTGAGAAAGGTTAAATGACTTGCTCAGTCTCCTGTATAGACCATAAGTATCTAAGATTAAATTTGAACTCAGATTTTCCTGACTCTAGATTCATTTCTGTCCATAGTGCCACCTATCTACCCCTTACTTGCCCCCTACTTGCATAGTAATAGCATCTAAGGAAAGAGGGTTGGATTTTTTTCAATTTTTGCTATAAGTGAAAGTTGAAGACAGAATTGTCAGGAAGTGAAGGAACAGCTCCCCAGTTCCCTCCAGAGAGGCAAATAGAAAGGGCTTGCAGATTAAGTGCTGAAAGGAGAATAGAAACATCCTTTCATGGGGACACCTGATTATCTCGCCTTCTACTGTTTACATGAGGTGCATAGCAGTCCACCAGGAGATAACTGCAATCTATACACCAATCTTTGTGGCTAAGGACCAAGAAGCAGGGGAGTTGTTTGAGAAATCTAACAATATCCTTCAAATCAAGTCAACATATACTGATAGAACTAATCCAAAGGGGGAGAGGCATGGAGGAAAAAATATGTTGGGAAATATAACTCAGGAATAAGACAAAAGAAGGTTGAAGATATGTAGACCTCAAATAAGTCTCCCAACCAGTGCTTGTACTAGCTCACAAGAGCCAGTTGTGAAATTTTCAGGGAGCATTTACACCTTGGAAAGAGGCAAACACTACAGATAAGGACTTGATTTATTGTTTTGCTAACTGTCTAGACTCTAGACCAGTGATTCCCAAAGTGGGCGCCACCGCCCCCTGGTGGGTGCTGCAGCGATCCAGGGGAGCAGTGATGGCCACAGGTACATTTATCTTTTCTATTAATTGCTATTAAAATTTTTAAAAATTAATTTCCAGGGGGCTAAGTAATATTTTTTCTGGAAGTGGGGCAGTAGGCCAAAAAAGTTTGGGAACCACTGCTCTAGACCAATGTTGGCGAAGTATTGGCACACATGTTGGGTGGCACAGGGAGCTGCTCCTTTCCCCTTCTTCCCAGCATTCAAGGACATTTTTTGCATGCTCTGCCCCTCTGTCCAGTTGCCTAATGCAAGCACTTCTTCCCTCCACTCTCTGGGGTAATGCAGGGGGCTCACAGGCGGGTTGAAGTTGCATTTTGGGCACATGAACTTGAAAATGTTTGCTAACACTGATCTAGACTTAAGAAAATGATGGAGAAAATCTTAATAATGCTGATTAAATTTAAAGTGTGCTGGGTTCACTATTTTTTTCCCCTCAGAGAGTCAGCAGTCAAACATTTACCTGAATACCTCTGCTTACAGCTATAGATAAGCACTTATTTTTAACCCCTTACCTTCCAATACACAGTTGATTCTAAGGCAGAAGAGGGGTAAGGGCTAGGCCTGTGGTTCCCAAACTTTTTTGGCCTACCGCCCCCTTTCCAGAAAAAATATCACTTAGTCCCCTGGAAATTAATTTTTTAAAATTTTATCGCAATTAGTAGGAAAGACAAATGCACCTGTGGCCATCACCAGCCCCCTGGATTGCTGCAGCACTCAACAGCGGGTGGTGGCACCCACTTTGGGAATCACCGGGCTAGGCAATGGGGGTCAAGTGACTTGCCCAGGGTCATGCAGCTAGGACATGTATGAAGCCAGATTTAAACCCAGGACCTCCCATATTTAGGCCTGGCTCTCAAACAACTGAGCCACCCAGCTGCCCCCTAAGCACTTTTTTTAAGAAGAGACTTGGAAGGCATTGCCACGAATAAGTACCAAACACCACATACATATCAAACGAAGTTGCCTCTTCTTTTAAGCCCTTACCTTCTATCTTAGAATCAGTACTAAGTATCCGTTCCAAGGCAGAATAGTGGTAAGGGCTAGACAATGGGGGTTAAGTGACTTGCCCAGGGTCACACAGTGAGGAAGTATGTGAGGCCAGATTAGAACCCAGGTCCTTCTGTTTCTAGGCCTGGTGCTCTATCTACTGTGCTATTTAGCTGCCTTCTGCCTATATCTTAATAGAATAGAAAAGAAATAATTTACCCTAAGAAACATGGCTATCTGTATATATTCAGACCAGTGACTTATTAAGAAAAAGATCAAAATCAATACTAAGTTGGAAGAAAAAAATAAAAATGAGAAGATATGGTGCTTAATTGAAAAAAATCAACCTGATATGTTTAAGTAAGCTGATGATGCAAAAAAAATGGGACAAGAGCAGGAGACTAGATATTATTGACACAGATGATAACTGTTTTCTAAGGAAGTTTAATGGATGTAAACCAATTATTACAACAAGGAAGCCAAAAGAGGCAGCCAGTCAAGATTCTAAGTCAATGGGCTTGACTTTTATAATTCTTGGGGAGGGCAGCTAGATAGCACAGTGGCTAGAGCACCAGGCCTGGGATGTAGAAGACCTGTTTTCAAATCTTGCCATAGATACTTCCTAGCTGTGTGATCCCAGTCAAGTTACTTAATCATGATTGCCTAGCCCTTGCTGTTCTTCTGTTTTAGAACTGATACTAAGACAGAAGATATAGGCTTAAAAAATAATTCTTGGGGAAATTCTAAAATGAATCATTAAAGAGATGGCTGGCTAACATCTAGAAAGGGAAGTGATGATTACTAGCAAGAGGCAGCTGGGCTTCATCAAGAGGGTCATGCCAGACTAACCCCATTTCCTTTTATTGGACAGGATTACTAAACAAACAGATGTGAGGGAAGCTGTATATTGTTTACCTAGGCTTTACCAAAGCTTTTGATAAAATATCACATTCTATTTTCCTGGATAAAATGGAGAATGGATAACTTAGGACCTTAGAACTTAAATATAAATAGAGGTATATATGATATATTTCAACACAACTGGTTTTCTTTGTAACCCTTTGAGTTTTATTTTGTTGATATAAAAATATTATTCTGAGAAGGGGTTTATATAGATCTTCTCAGACTGCCAGAGAGTTCTATGAGACAAAACAAAAGCTGAAGTATCCCTTAATTAGATGGCAATTTGATCAGATGGACAGGAAACTGATAGGATAGAACTCAAAAAGGGTTAATTAGTGGTTCAATATTATTGTAGCAGGAAGACCACAGTGGATACTCCAGGGACCTGTTCTTGGGTGTTATCATTTTTATCAGTGACTTTGATAAATTCATTATGAGTATGCTCTTCAAATTTGCAGATGACTATCCTGGAAGGCATAGCCAACATACTGGATGATAGAGTCAGGACAAATCTAATCAGAAGAAATCCAGTAGGGATAAAAGTAAAGTTTTGTGTTTAGATACAAACAATCAACATCACAATTGATTGATCAAAATCACACATCACAACATCACAATGAGGAGGATCAATTCTTCTGGAAAAGATTTTAAGGTCTTAGTCGATTGAAACATGAGTCAGCAATATAATGTGGCAACCAAAAATATAATGTATTTAAAGATTTTTATTACATAGATATACACATACACATATACCACACCCCACATACATGCATATTCATCCTATATTGTTATAAATATTAATCCTATATATGTCTATTTTTACATTGATATACATTTGTATGAGTAAATAGCCTATAGAAGATATCTGTCAAGATAACATGGCATAGTCATGAGCAGTGAGTCATAGACTCCACTGGACTTGGAGTCAGGAATACATTATTTAGAATCCTGCCTTAGATACTATTCTCTTCATCACTCTGTGTCTTATTTTCCTCATCTGTAAAATGGGGGGATTGAATCCAGTGGTCTCTACAATTTCTCACATTTCTAAACCTATGATCTTCTTACCAGCAATGAACCATTAGTGCATTAGTGACAAAAGGGCTATCATCACACAGATGTAGGACTAGAAAAAGAAGATGGACCAGTTGTCATCGAGGGAAAGTGAGGAATAACAGATAAACTCTCAGACTCTGAGCTCCATTTGGTATCCATCCAATTTGAAAAGATCTAGAAGATTCCTCCTCAGCATGTTTGATGAATATATTTTATTCAAACCTATAATATATTTGATTTGTAATGGGCTCCATTACATGCAGCTTTTACTTATAACATTGAACAGACAATATTATTATGTAATCTCAGGATTAAGATTTTATTCCATCAAGAAATCATACATATTTATCACTTGTATTGGCCAAAGAAATAATCAAATGTTTTTGGTTTGTAGTTTTTGTTTTATTCTAGTTCTAAAGCTTAGAAGAAGAATTTGGGAAATTGATCCCAACTGGCAGCAAAATAATTTATTGTTATGAAACCATTTTGAGAATATGGATTGTGACCAAAAAATCAGAAAATCTAACTTTAAAGGAATTTAGGGAGGTGACATGGATTGAGCCTTTGACCAGAATTCAGAAGGACTGAATTCCATCCTCATCTGCCTGGCATATAATTTTTACTCCTAGTTAGGTGGCACAGTAGACAGTGTGCTGGACCTGGAGTGCAGAAGAATTGAGTCAAATCTAATCCTAGATAATCCTGACTGTGTAACTCTGGTCAATTCATTTAAGAGTTTTGCACATTTTAAAATACAATTATTAGTGTTAGTATTAGTATTAGTATTAGTATTTTAGTATTATTATATCTCAGCTTCGCAGATTTTTGATTTCTCCATATAGGACATTTGAAAAGTGGCATGTAGGTTTAGACCATGTTTAATTTTGCTCACTATGTGGTCTTCTATTTCATTACTATTTTGTTATAACTTTATTATTATAAATGAAGTGAGTAATGATTCCTTTGAAGCAGCCCTAAATTAACAAAATATGGTTTCCAAGGGGATACTCCAAATAAATATCTTTCTATAAATAATATAGAGATATTGAAATGAATATGTGCTGTTTCCTCTTTGGTTTTCAATACTAAAAATCACTACAAGTGCTTAGAAAAGAATATAAATTCACATCAAGAAACTTTTATAGACAAATGTAGATTATTGATTTTGCAGATTACACAATAATTTATAACATCCCATATCCATTTTCACATGTTTCCAGCTTGCTATACAGGGAATAACTGCAACCCAATGGGTGTATACTCTCAGAAAGGAAAAATATGTCAATATTGCTTTAAGCAAAACGTAATTTCTATTGAAGGTATTTTTGCCCACCAAGAAATAATTCTAAAACCAAGTAAAGTAAAACCATGTTTATCCAGATATTACTTATATAGAAAACTCAAGTATGCTGAACATGTCTAAGAATATTATTATAACCCACCCCAAATTTTTTGACCAATCAAAAGATTTTACATAGATCAGAATGAAGTTTATAGGAGACTCCTAGCTCTAACCCTAACTCAGAGCTGATTTATTCTTATTTTGCAAACAGTTCTAAATATTGATTATCTTTTTGTAAACCACAACAGATTAGAAGCAACAGATGCAGGAGATAATTATAGCAATGAAAATTCCGAGCAGAAATCCCAAAAGTTATGAGGGAGACAAAGAGGGGGAAATACTCATAAAAAGCAAATACTTTAACTTAGAAAGCATAGTAATCTGGAACCATTATGGATAGGAATATACTCTATTAAAGTTGTCAGTTGTCTATAAAATGAACTTAAGGAAGATTTTCCTGCAGAATGGTTAAAATTTTTTAAAAGAGTTTTGCAATTTAAGGAATAAGTTTTAACTATCTAGAAAATTAATGTTGCCCTATAAATGGGGAAATACCATGTTATTTACTATTTGGTATTAACTCTGTTATTGCATCTATTAGCTCAGGTAAATGAATTTCTTTAATGAGTTTCTTTAAGATGGTATTCTAGGCAGTGCCAAGTAATTTGAACACTATGTCTTTCCTAAAAACCGTAGTTTGAAATTACTGTACATGAGAACTGTGTGAGGAATGCTTGCTTGAGTTTTGTTATAAGGATGGGGGAGAAATCATATCTAGACGTATGTTGGCAAAAAGAAAGGAAAATAACCAAGTTCACTTGTGTTTCCCTTTTAGATATACCTGCCTGAACTAGGACTAATGAGAAAAATCTGGTGTACATTCGATTTTTCAAAGAATTCATCTTCAGATACACTTAGTAAACAGCAATTTGATTTACCAAAAGGAAGCATGGGGAAAGAATTGGAACTAAAATCAGGTAAAAACTGAGTTCAAATCCCATCTTCCCCACTTACAAGATAAATGCGCATAGACAAGACACAACTTCTGAGACTGAGTTTCCTTCTCTGTAAAATGGGCAACATAATACCTAAACTACTAAACCTCACATTATCAGTGTGAGGATGTATGAAAATTGCTTTGCAAACCATAGATTTCTATGTAATTATCAGTACTTTAAAATCATTATTAATAACGTATCACATGTATAGCACCATGCTAGTTGCTGGGGGACGGGGAGGTACAAAGATTCAATGTAATTTACCAACTTGTTAAATGTAATTATTCTTGTAATTTATCCCATATATACATGCATATATATATATATATATATTGCTTGTAAATATTTCTCTGTATGTTGTCTCCCCTATTAAAATGTAGAAGAAAAAAATCTTCATAACAATTGGGATCAACCCCAAATGGAGTGAATTGTCTTTCAAGCTATGAGTTCACTACCTTGAGAAATGTTGAGGCTATTCATACTTCACAGAGGGGTAGAATTAGATGCCCTTTAAATTCCTTTTAACTATATAATCCTATAAATCTCTAAAGACAATAAGGAACATGAATATAGTAGAGGACATATGGGTAAGGAACAGAAACAGTCTCATTTACCCAATATTTAGATATCAGAACTTCAGAACATAATTTGAAATATAAAGAATTATAGTTGTAGGATAAATAAAAGTAATTATATTCTAAACCATTTCTAGTCCAAACATCCTTATTTTCTCCTAAATTCTTGTTGATTCACTGTCTGACTAATAATCTATTAATGGGCAGGGGAACTGTTATGGATCTATCAATATGTGGGTAAGTTTAAGGACTGTGATTACCCATGACTATGAAGTGACACATCTAAAAAGAAATAATCTATGAATTTAAAATATATGTAAGTCCTTGAGAGCAGGGGCAGGTTTTTTTTTCCTTTTTTTTGTGTATTCCCAGTGCTTAGCCAAATGACTGACACATAGGAGGAACTTAATAATGATTGTTCCCTGATTGATTGACTGATCGTAATTCCAAGGGGATAAGGTTCTATGAAGAATTAATCAACAAATATTGAGTGCATATTATATGCCCAAGTACTAAATCTATCTTCCACAGTAATTCAGATTAGAGTTAATTTCTTCTCCAGTGTTTCTTTTCACACCTGACTTGAATTCCTTATTCTAGGATTTGAACCCCTCTCAACATATTCTTCTAGATTTAATCTTGTCTAGGATAAGTAGCACCATTTACATGAGTTTAAAACTCCAAGAAAAAAAACAACAACATAAAAATAAAGTCCTTTAAAAGTTGTCATCATAATTACACAGCTTACCTCATTGGTTTCAGTTCCACTACTTGTGGTATATGAAATGAGGTAACCGTTGACATTTTTTGAAGCAGGATCCCATGTTATTCTAGCACTGTTAGCTCCAACATTAGAAATTCTCAGATTTTTTGGTGGACTTAACGGCACTTTGGAAAAAGCAGAAAAGAGTGGGAAAATGTTTTTAAAAAAAGGCAAACAAAAACTCAGTATGTTAAAAAAACAACAACAAAGAACAAGCCAGACAAGACCAAAATGTTCTTTCACTTACAGTTGAAAAGTATTCATTCAACTTATAGTTGCAAATTATGAACCCCCTGAAGTGACTGGCATATTACTAAAACATCTCATTTAAAAACATTCAAGATGTGTACTAACAAAATAAAATAGGAACCTGCCTTAGAAAGGGTTATTAATAATACATTCTGCATATTTAAAAAATAAAAAGGCTTTAGTCAAGGAAATTAATTTCCATTTTGTAAGTTGAGACAGTCATGCTTCCTGAAATTCTTGTCTATCAGCAGCAATACTGGCTTTGTTCTGAACTTCAATCCTTATTATGATGTTATCAAGTATGATCTTATTATGTTGAACAACCTTTTTTTAAAAAAAAATCATTAATTCTCATACGTTTCGTTAGATAATGGAGACATTTGTAAGGTGAAAGAGTAGCCTTCCTTGGCTGTGAATCCTAATTGTGTTACATAGTTCTCTCTGGACTCCATTCCTGACTCTTTGGACTTTATCCACCATGCCACAACAGCCTTCTCTTCTTAAAATTAACTCTGTCCCTCCCTTTCTTTTGTTTTGTCAGTTCCTCCTATAACTTATTTTAAGGAAAGTGTCCAGGTCAGCCAGAATCTTCTTTCCTCTCTAGGGTCCACTCCTGACTGTCCTCTAACATGATACCTCCTCCATCCATCTCTCTGTGTATTATTTTCCTCATTCAATTGTAAGCTTCTTGAGGGCAAAGGCAGTTTTTTCTTTCTGCCTCATTTGTATTCCCAGCACTTAGCACTGTGCCTGGTACACAGTAAGCACCTAATCCTCCATCAATGCTCATTGATTCAACCATGTGCACCAATATCTGTACTACTATGTCCTATTCTTCTGGTCACCTTCCTCAAGAAAAAAAAATGGAGCTGGAATATACCCAGAGAAAGTTAGATCAAGGGCTTTGAGAAGATTCAGTAAGAAAAAAATAGTAGGCAGCTAGTTGGCATAGTAGATTGAACAGTGGACTTATAATAAAGAAGATTCTGAGTTCTAATCCTGCTTCAGACATTTGCCAGCTGTGTGACTAAGCAAATTGTTCAGACCCAGCTTCCTGATTGGTAATATATAACAAAAAATATTTACCTCCTAAGGTTGTTCTATGTATCCAATGAATAACATATATAAAATACTTCTCATGTCTTAAAGTATTATATAAATGTTCGCTATTATTATTAGCTATAAGAGAACAGATTAAAATAACTAATGAAAGAGAGTTAAGAGTCATTCTATATGACCCAGAAAGAAGAATTTAGGGTGAAGGAGTGAATGGGATAGGGATTTTGTCTCAGTAGAAGAAAAAGTCTTCATTCAACAATTAGAGTCATCCCCAAACATAATGAATAGTCTGTCTTTCAAGCTATAAATTCACTATCTTGAGACTATTCATACTTCATAGGGGTAGAACTAGATGATTTTAAAAATTCCTTTCAACTATATGATCCTATAAATCTATGAAGAAAGTGAGGAGCATGATGATAGCATAGGAGATAATTTAGAGTATGAGTAAGGGACAGATGGTCTCACCAAATATTTAGATATCAGAACTTCAGAACATAATATAAAATGTCAAGAATTAGGATAAATGAAAGGATTCATATTCACTATTTGTAGTCCAAACATCCTTATCTTCTCTTTAATGCTTGTTGATTAACTGCCTGACTAATAATCTATTAATGGGGGGATAGGGGAGACTGTTATGGATCTGTCAAAATGTGGGTAAATTTACCCATGACTATGAAGGAACAATCTATGAATTTTAAATGTATCATTCCCTCGTGAGACTATTGCTAGTTATTTCTGGTACTATTTCTTAGGAAAATGAAAGCTGATACTGTATTAAAGCATTCAGAGTTGGAAGAAACCTTAAAGATCATCCAAGTGAGCTCCCTCATTTTACAGATGGAAAAGATGAGGCTTAAAGAAATTTTGCGACTTGTTCAGAGTCACACAAATAAAATAAAATGTAGAGCCTGAATGTAAAGTCAGTTTTTTGTAAGCCATACCATGTTTCCAGATTTTCACATATGAAAAGCCTGGTATCCCATAAAATATTTTGTGTCACTGTCAAAGGATGTACAGCCAATGGGACTGTTTGAATAACAATTCTAGCAATCAAAAGCATAACATTTTGTGAAAAGGCTTCCTGTAGAAGGTGGGATTTGAGCTGAGACTTGAAAGAAGACAGGAGACAAAGGTAAGGGATGTGATTCTTGGAATGGAGACCATCTCTGAGAAATGTCTCCAGTTGGGAGATGGAGTGTTATGTATGAGGAATAACAGAGACCAGAGTCACAGTGAAAAAGCTCCTTCCACCAAAGCAGTTAATCAACAGCCATTCAACTCTTAATCTTAGAACACTAAGTGGGATAGTTTGAGGTTAAATGACTCATCAAGGGTCAAACAACTGATTTGTGTTAGAAGCTAGACTTGAAACCATGTCTTCTTTCTTTTAAGGACAGCTCTGTGAATGGTTATTCAATAAAGCAAGGAGGTGGGATTGAACAGGTGTGCTGTTGACATTCTCCATCACTCCAATGTAGAAGAAATTAGATTGTGATCTTCTTAAGGGCATGGATTGTCCTTTGCTTCTTTTTGTATCCCCAGTTCTTAGCAAAGAGCCTGGTACACAGTAGGCATTTAGTAAAGGTTTATTCACTCACTGACTGATAAGTAAGTTCCCTCAACTTAGCTAGACTGGACCTTGGACAACAGACACATAAAATTCATTGTCATGATTTTCCATATTCTCCAGCTGTGTAGGAGCTGCCAGAACTTGTTACACTGGCTTAGCCTTCAAAAACCTAAGGTCACTTCCCTGCCATTTTGAAAGATCCTAGGCAAAGTTCACCAGAAGTCTGGATGTTATATTGGGAAAAGTGAAAAGAAATAAAATAAAAGTCAAGTAAATAAATGACAGCCTTTTGGTCACATCCTGTTTTACAATAAAATGTTTTTATAAGATCAGCAGGTTAGCCAAAAGTATACAATTAATCAATATTTCATTGTTTCAAAAACTAGTGATAATAGTCATAGCTCAAGAGTTAGAAGAAATGTCAGGGGACATTTAGTCCAACACTATTATTTTACAGATGGGGAATCTAAGGCCCAGGATGAATAAGTGAATTGCTAATAATGATATTAATGATAATAAATCCAACACTAATGTGATACTTAATATATGCCAGACACTATGCTAAGTGCTTTACAATTATTAATTCATTTGATCCTCATAAAAAAACTGGTGGGTAGGTTCTATTCTTATTCCCTTTTTACAATGGGGAAACTGAGGTTAAATTATTTGCTATGATCACAGAAAGAGTAAGTATTCAAGGCTGTATTTGAACTTAGGTCTTCCCATCTCTGAATCTGACTCTCTCCATTGAGCAACCTAATTCAGGAATGAAGGGTGGAGGAACAAATAAACCTTAGAACATCCTACAAGATCAAAGACAAACAACTTGTACATTTTTCCTAATTTAACATTTAGATTTAGTTAAGGACCTTAAGGGTCTTATAGCTATTGATCCAGAGGTGCTTAGCTATTGGGTCAAACTTGTATATTTCTAATTATCTTTCATTGCCAGTCTATGATCCACATATGTTGGCTAACTTAGAATTGCTCATATTTCCCATTTCTGAGCCTTTCCACTCATTGATCCTCCATGCCTAGAATGCCCTGCCTCCTCATTTCCATTTCTTGGTTTCTCTGGCTTCTGTAAGATTCAGCTCAAATCTCAAACTCTACAAGAGGATTTCCTCACCTCAGCTTCTAAGGTGTTCCCCTTTCAGATGATCTTTATCTCTTCTGTATATATCTTTTACTTATCTAATTTTTTTTACATGTTGTCATCTCTATTAGACTATGACCTCCTTGAAGGCAAGAATCATTTTTCACTTTTCATATTTCCAGTGCTTAGACACACAGTAAGTATTAAAACGCTTGTTTACTGACTGCCTACCAGAAGCAATCTTATTTCCTCTCAGGGATAGCACACATACCATTTAAGAAACTCTAAGGAATATTCAGGTTTGTAAACCTGATGCTATGTATTTCATAGAAATACCAGCAGCTTTGGGGTATTTGTTTGGGATGTTAGTACAACATTTGATCTTTGTGAATGTGTTACGTACATGTCATCTCCTGCCCTGTAACGGGATCACTTGCTTCCTCTCCAAACATGGCATATACTGTCACTGTGTATTCGGTATTTGGCAATAATCCTTTTAGCTGAATATCTGTGAGTGTCTCCCCAATTTTCATCTAAAAAGAACACACTGTGGTTAGATCATATGCCATCTTACATTATGAATGCCTGGCAACATGCAATGGAAAAACCAAGATTATGAACTTTGATAAATCTGTAATTCATTTAATAATGTTTCAATTTTACCCAAGATGGGAGTAGGGAAGAAAACTGGAGAAACAGCAACGTGGCCAGAATGAAATATAACCCATGCAGTCCCTTAATAAACAGTGTGAGTGGACAAGCAAAGAATACAGACTCCAGCCAACTGGGCTGAAGGAAGCCACCATGGGCCCATTTTTCACCATTCTGCTAATGCATTGTTTCTTTTAACCCACCTCTGAAGGATGCCCAATTCTAGCTTCAAACATGACTTGGCTCAGCTGTTCATGTTGTCATACTTGACACTGAAAGAAGTCTCCCAACTAGATAAATTTTAGGTTCATTAGAATGTATCCGCAACACCAAAATACAAAGAACTCTTTAGGGTCTTCAATTTTGTAGGGATTTGGTGGGGACAGGATAGAGGAGAATTTTTTTGATTCACTGGATGATGTGAAAGAGAATTCTTTATTCTCTTTGTCTATTTTGAGTTAACACTTTGTTAGCCATCAAGTAAGAGAATTCACAAGTCACTTGCTAAAGTGGGTGATAACTCAATCAGTCAGAAACTTGTGAATTCTATGATAAAAAGTTGACACCTTCAGAGGCCCATGATAAGAGTTAACACCTTCAGAGGTGAGAAGTAGATTCCACAGACAAGGTGAGAAGTAGATCCCACAGACACTGACATACACTTCTCACCTCTGAAGGTGTTAACTCTTATCATGGGCCTCTGAAGGTGTCAACTTTTTATCATAGGCTTCTGAAGGTATCCACTTTTTATCATAGAATTCACAAGTTTCTGACTGATTGAGTTATCACCCACTTTAGTAAATGACTTGCTGAACACTCTTAGTGTTAAAAAGGAGTGCTTTGAGTTCTGGAGTTATCACTCATTTTAGCAAGTGACTTGTGAATTCTCTTACTTCTTCAAGTAAGTGACTTGTGAATTCTCTTACTTGATGGCTAACAAAGTGTTAATTCAAAATAGACAAAGACAATAAAGAATTTCCTTTCACAGTGACATTTGTCAAAACTCTAATTTTAGAACAAGCCAAAGGGTGGAGTGAAAGCAAAAAGTCTCCCAAATTCCCTGGCAGTCAGTCAATTGTATTCAGATACCATTTCTAAGTTGTTTTTTTCTTTTTCCTGACTATGGAATTCATAAGACAGTGAAATCCAAACTGAAGCAAATGAGGGCATTGGTGCTGTCCATATATTCCTACTGACTATTCTTTTCATCCTAAAAGTTTCTATAGCTAAGCTTAGGATAAGACACAGAGGCTATTTAAGAGCTCCATGACCGAGGAGAAGAGAGTAAGGGCAGTCTCCACTTAGACAACTGGCTTTGGAAGTCATCTCTCACACAAAGCAAACTCTTAGTTCTTTCTTTGGATCTTGGGGATCTTACATTTACATAGGAAAATGAGCTACTTCTAAATGATAAAAATATAAGGCCTCCCCAAAAATGTAACTTTGAAAGTCAAGCCTTCAAGAAGTAGATTCCAAGGGCATTACCTCTTTCTCATCCCCAGCCAGTCCTTCGGTGAGAGGAGCATAGAGGATCATGTATCCTGATGCACCAGGCACTGCATTCCATCTGACCCTCAGGCTGTTCTCAGTCACATCATACAGTTCAAGATCTGATGCCATGGGCAGAGCAACTGCAATGGAAATTGGAACATTTGGGGGTTATGTAGAAATGTAATCCTCCTTTAATTAAGTGGTGGTGTGACTGCTTTTGCATGATTTTTCATTTAGCTAAAGTAAACAGACCTTGTTTTCCAAGTTATTTTCTCTTCTAACCTCTGAACATTGACGATTTTGAGCTGCTTGCAATAAACTGCTTTTCCCACAAATATTGCGAGCTTTTTAAGGGCAGATCCCACATTTTATATTCCTCTTCCATCATTATATCACTTAACACAAAACTGAGTCATATTTCTCTGATACTTTGATCAATCTGTGATTTCACTAGCATGGCTACTCTATTCTCAATACAATGCAGTCAAATCAATCAATAAACATTTATTGAACACCTATTCTATACCACGCACTATGCTAGGCTCTGGTGATATAATGAAACAGTCCCTGTCCTCAAAGATCTTATATTCCATCAAAGGAAAAAACATGTAGACAAAAGTATCTGTAAAATATATATGAGGGATTATGGGAGAAACACCTCTTGAGAGGTGACATGAGCTGAGCTTTGAAGAATACAAATAGCAATAGCTAATATTTAATTTAATACTTTACACTTTACACACATGGTCTCATTTACTCCTCCAACTACCTTGTGAGGCAGGTACTTTTATGATCCCAACTTTACAAAGAAACCCAGAATTCTAAGAGTGGGGATGTATTCCAGGCTTGGGAGTAAGAGGGATGGCATCCTCCATAATGGCACAGAAATGATCCTTATCTCCAGACACTTGTCAGATTAACAATATCCTTCTTAAGGATGTTAGCAGAAGCAGTGAAGTGGCATAATGCATAGACACTGAACCTGGAATCAGGAAGACTGGAGTTCAAATCTTGCCCCAGACTCTTACTAGTTGGGCAAGTCACTCAGCTTCTCATGGCCTCAGTTTACCATCCTGTACAATGGAGATAATAATAACTCCTACCTCCATTAGAGAGCTACAAAACAAAATGCTATGTGCATCACAAAGTACCAAATATTTACATATGTGGATGTAAATATAAGGGGCATTTATATATGCATATGTACATATGTACATATATATGAAACACTAAAGTACTCTTGTTTTATATAACACTTGGTATTTCATAATGTACTTGGCATTTCATAAAGACACAAAAGAGTTTTTTTTTTCATTTTCTTCTTGACCATAAAAATGAAAGGCAAAGGATGAGGTGGTAGTAATCATAGAAATGAAAGGAGGAAGGATGACCCAGAATTTGTGTGTGTGTGTGTATTTATTCATGAGTGTGAATAAACTGAAAGTTAGACTAGCTATTGGATGGTTGCCTCCATATAGGCTCCCCAACTTACAAGTATAACTAAAATAAGTCAAGAAATCCTAGGCACAAGTTTTTTTCACTTGAAATAAAAGAGGAAGCAAATTTATATTTTACAAATAACAAAACAGTATAGTAAAAAAATTCTCTATATTCACAGAGCTATATGAATGGATACTTCCAGTATGTTTCAATTTGGAGTGCTAGATTTGGTCAAGGAACCTAAGGGAAAATTCAGACAGATGCTGAATGAATAAGATGTAATCCAGAACTCAAGTATGATGGGATAAATTTCCTTCTAGAAAGAAATATAAAACTGAATACCTAAATCTTGATTTCTTATATTCATTAAAAATATTTTTTACTAGGTCTACAGAGGCAGCAGAGCAAACCTTAAACCTCTTTTCCTGGCAGAATTTCCACTTCAGGGAATTACATTATTTCTACTATCATCATCCATATTGTTTCAATTAACTCTATTCTCTTCCCATTGCCAGCAATTCCCTACCACAATGTGAGAGTGCAGAGATGCTGTGTACCTTTTCAGACACAAAGACATACATGTTTTTTGTCTAGGGACTCATTTAAGAGGGCTAGCACAGTATCCTTCAGAATAATATAACCATGAGCAGATCTAGCTGTACATTCAGTTGGAGCAGATAGTTGTCTATGTGGCAACTTGGTGTAGTGGCATCAGGAAGGTCTAGGTTTAAATCCCATCTCAGACTCTTATTAGTTGTCTGACCCTCGACTGGTTATTTAACTTCTTTCAGCCCCAGTTTCTTCAGAGGATTCAGTTTAATAATCTCTAAGATCTCTTCCAGCTCTAAATCTAGGATCTTAAGCTAAGATTTGAGGAGGATCAGAAACACTTTCTCCCTCTCAACGATCTCTGCTTTCCCTCAGTCTATTGATGATGTCTGAAATTCTACCATCTTGAAAGTCATAATATTCATTTAATATAAAGAATAACACAATGTCTTTATGCCATACAGAGTTTTAAATTCAGAAATTAAAGGTCTCTAAATTGCACTTAAAAGGTGCTGCTGGAGAGCTGTGAATGGGGCATCACTGGAATACATAAGTATCTCCAGGAAGAGAAAGCATTACATTATTATTATTATTATTATTATTATTATTACTAACAACATATTAGCATGAATTAGCTAATCATGTCTTTTCTAGTCAAGCAGTTGAGAGCATCTCTCTCTAAGAATGGGAACAACAGAAAAATTTAGATAAGGAAGACATAGACCTAGAATCAAATCTGGGAAGGCAAGTATAGATAGAGGGCTTGTAGTAGGGTGCCCTGGACAAATGGAAAAGAGTAGGGTAGCTGAAGGGGGAGACGATGAAAGGAAACAAAGAGGACATTGAGCTGGGAGTAGGACTTTAGAGGCAAACAAAAATTTTGTTTCTGATCAGCCCTAAATTTAGAGGAAAACATAAAAAAGGATTTTGTCTGGGAAACTTAAGTCTGGTAATGATCTTGGAAATCATAAGCCAATCTCTCTCATCTAGCAAAGGAAATGTCCTCTAACATCCATGAGAGGTGCTCAAATAGATTGTAAGCTCCTTGAGGGCTGGAACTGGTTTTTCCCTCTTTTTTATTCCTAGTGTTTAACATAATACCCAGAATATAGTAGCATATAATAAATGTTTATTGACTGACTGATTGACTAAGGAAATCTCAGTTTGAATTATTCCCAGTGATGAAGTGCTCACTGCATCCTGAAATCCATTGTTACTTTGCATAGACAACTCTAATTATTGTGAGGTTTCCCTTAAAACTAAAATATGCTTTTTTTATAACTTACATTGATGGGCCATGGTTCTGCTTTCTGAAGTAACACTGAACAAGCCTGTTCTCTTTATTAAAAGACAGTCTTTCAAATATTTGAAGACAGCTATCAAATTTTCCCTAGTAATCCCTTCTTTAAGAGAAACATCTTCAATTCCTTCAACCCTTCTCCATATGGCATGCAGGGTGTCATCAGTGCCTTGGCCCCATGGAGTCCATAGCTTTTTTTCAAGTTACAATAAAAATTGCTAACAAATATTTCTATAGGGCTTTAAGTGTTATCATTAATCCTCACAACAACTCTTTGAGGTAGGTGCTATTATTGTCCCAATTCTATAGATCCAAAAACTGAGGCTGAAAGAAGTTAATTACCCAAATAAATATTTATCCTTGGATAGATTTAGTGACTTGATTAAACAGCTCAATAATTCAATTCAATAAGCATTCATTAAGCATTTACTATATTATAAGAACTATAGAGGTGACTCAATGGATAGAACACTGGTCCTGGAATCAAAAAGACCAGAGTTCAAATCTGACCTCAGACACTAGCTGTGGGATCCTGGGCAAGTCACTTAACCCTATTTTAATCAGTTTCCTCACTGAAAAATTAGCTGGAGAAGGAAATGGCAAACCACTCCTATATCTCCTCCAAGAAAACCCCAAATGGGGTGATGGTGAGCCAGAAATGACTAAAAAAACAACTGAACATCAATAAAGTCCTCTTGGTTTCCTGATTTCATTGCTCTAAATATACTCCAGTATGTCAAAGGTCTTTTTTTAAAATATGATGCCCTGAACATAATATATGAAACCAGTTATGGTTTGACCCGCATATAGAGTTTCTATTGGTATTCATTTATTCAGTCATGTCCAATTCTTCATGATCTCATTGACCATAGCACATCAGGTCCTTCAATCCTTCACTACTTCCTGAAGTCTCTCCAAGCTCATGTTCATTGCTTCCATGACACTATCTATCCATCTCACCTGCTACCCTCTTCTCTTTTTGCCTTTGGTCTTTCCCAACATCAGGATCTCTTCCAATGAGACTTGTTTTCTCATTATATGACCAAAGTTCTTAAGCTTCAGCTTCCATATTTGTCCTTCCAATGAGTAGTGTGAATTTTGTGATTATTGTTATGGCTTGGTAGTAAATTCAATCTAATTCAATTCAACAAGGATTGAGGATTTTTTTTGGTCCTGATTAGTGATTTCATTGTTGTAGGGAATTTCTAGTGTGTACACTGCCATTTACAATGCAATTCTTCATTTCTTCTGTAACTTAAAGAATCTTAGAGAGTTGCCTTGGGTACCCCTAGGCTAGTGACCAGGGTCACACAAGTAGTGTCTAAGGTCAGACTGGAACTCTGGTCTTTCTAGCACTCTATCCACTGAGCCACCTCACTGTTCCTGTTACATAGAGGTACTTAGTAAATGTTTATTAAATTAAATTACCGAATTGGTTAATGATCACTAAATCTAGCCAAGGATAAAAATATATCTGGAAAATTAGCTTCTCCCTGCTTCAGTTTTCCAATCTGTAGAACTGGGATAATAATAGCATCTACCTCAAAGAATTGTTATAAGGATTGTTGAGATAATATGTAAAGTCCTATAGCAATGCTAGCAATCATTATTGAGGCTGGAAGGAAGGCTAAGGACTCCAAGGGGCAGAAGCAAGAAGGCAGGCGTTCCTGGCATGGGGGACAGCCTCTGCAAAAAATCCAGCAACTCAAATGTACAAAGAGCTCCGGCTTGGATATGTTGTACAGAATAGGGTCAGATACGTACGTGTCATCTCAGTTCCCCGAAGGCCTTCACTGGCGGTGGTACTATATATTGCAAACACTGCTATCTGATACTCCGTTAAAGACATCAAACCCTTCAGGATTGTGGTCGATTCAGTTCCGTCCACTACCACCTGTTTTCAGAAGAATCCAAGTAATGAGATAAGAAATGAATCCATTTTAAAATGTCACCAGATGTTGAATCAGTAAGCCAATGTGATCTCACCCACAGGAGTAAATGCAAGTGGCTACAAGATATGAAGAAGACAATGTCCTTAGATATTTTCTTATATCTGCCACACATCATCTACCATCCTGGTATACTGACCTCCTTGAATTAGGGCACAAAGTGACATCTCCCTCATTCATTTATATAAAGTTTATGCAATTCACAAAGCAATTTAAAAAATACAAACCATTTCCTCTCAATTGTAAGTGTACATTCTGCAATATGCAGCTTGATCAAGTCTTTTACGGACTCATTGGTGAAGGAAAAAAGATAAAACCATTTGAAATAATTTCATTTTTATAAGGTCGTGATGATTTTCAAACCTATAATCTGCTTATCTGACATACAAAGAAATCCACTCATAAAATCTTGCCATGAAAAATGAAAAATTATTAAACATGCTGAAGTCATTCTGAGGTTAGAACAAAAGGAAAGGGGGCACTTATCAGTTTTTAAAATAACCATGTTCCTTGACAAATCTCTGTATTGTGATTAGGAAGCTAGGAGCGTGCGATGATCTGGCAGTATGTGGACTGTCCCTTCTTTGCCAGACCATCAAGAATCTGGAGGCCAGCTGCTTCTGCATCACGCTGTTCTCTAGTCATGTCCAGGGAATTCCAAGTCTTGGACAGCGATGAACTATGTTGCCACATCAATTGGAGCACGCATTTCATTAAGAGAGAACCCCTCCCAAAGCAGAAGAAAGCTCAAAATAAGCAAAAGGACTCCAAATATTCCTAACATTTAAAAAAAAAGGTATGCTTGGCTAATTTCACTTTAATGCCTCATGATTATGCTTTGGAAAGAGTATAAAGACATCATCAGAGGGTCTATATACAAATCACAGCTCTCTCACTTAGTATCTAGGTGACTTTGGGCAACCTGTCTTGAGTTGTCGGCTTCTTCATCCCAAAAATGAGGGGTTTGAGTAATCTGTGATTTCCTCAGAGGGGACACTCCTTGCACAAAAACAGATCATAACCTCCTATGCCGACCATAGTTGATGGTCTTCAAGAAATGCTCATTCATTACTCTGTGACTGCTCTGGTGATAAGCCTCTCTGAATTTATCTAGGTTGGTTCTTAGGGAACAGACAAATTGGATCCCTATTCAAAGGCTTTCTAACACAGTATCGTCTGCCAGTGCTTTCACTTATCTGGCATAGCCACTGAGAATCTAAGGGCACCTCTATGTTAGGAGGCTGCATTTGAGTAGACCTTTAGTGAACTAACTTAGTTGAAATGTTTTAAAGGCAGAGAAATTTTTAATGAAGTCAGAGAGCCCAAAATAGGATTAATGAGCAGCTTTACAGAGTTGTCCAAGTGATACACTTAGGGGATGTCAGTGAAGGGAAGGTGACATGACAGGAATAGTTTGTAGTTGTGAAGTTGTTTCAGTCACATCTGACTCTTCTTAACCCCATTTGGGATTTTCTTGGCAAAAATACTAGAGTGGCTTGCCATTTCCTTCTCCAGCTCATTTTACAGATAAGGAAACTGAGGCAAACAGGGTTAAGTGACTTGCCCAGGGTTATACAGCAAATAAGTATTTGAGGCCATATTTGAAATCAGAACCTTTTTTCTGGCTCTCTATCCACTACCACTGCCCAGAGATAGGATAGGATAGCGATAGGAATGGATTTACTTGCAAAATGAAGCCAAGAAACGTAAGGATTTCCTTTTTGACTCTTTACTTTTCAACTAATAAATCAAGCCACTACATTTAGCCGAGAATAAAAATATGTCTAGGTAATTAACTAGTTCAAAATTGAATTGATAAACATTCATCAATTACTTTACTAAGCACCATCTCTGGACAAAAGGCTTGGGTTAGGTACCAAGTAAGTAGAAAAATGGAAACTCTTATGAGCCAGGAATTTCTCAACTTTGTATTTGCATCCCAAGTGGCCAAACAGTGCCTGGCATATTGGGGGTGTTTCAAAATGTTTGTTGATTGGTTGATCAATACAAAGAGTTAGCCAATCACTCAATAAACATATCAAGCACTTATTATATGTCAAGCAACCATGCTCAGCACTGGGGATGAAAAGAAAGACCAAAAAGAAACAAAAACCAAACCCTTGCCCTGAAGGGGTTAATGAAATCACTTTGCTTTTTACTAGGTAGTTAAGTGAAGTTTGTTCCCAAGTCTACATAGAGGTGATATTTTCCCCTTACTCACATGACAAAAAGTATTGATTCTTGGATTTACACCAGAGAAAAGACCCCAAATTCCAAACCCTGTTTTCGCAACTCCCTCTTTATTACTTTTCTCAGAGATTCCCATTGGGGAATGCCCCCTAAGTGGGCATTTGTCCACAGGGTACAGATTCAAGATCTTCAGGTAAGAAATAATTCACCCTCATTACCTCCTCTGGTTTTCCACCTCTAGTTGGATAATATACAACTCTGTATTTTTCCACTTCTCCTGGAGCAGGAGTCCAGGTAACTCTAAAGCTTCTGGCAGCAACTTCAGACGTGACCAAATCTGTAGGAGGTCCAATGTTGGTCACACGTGAACCTAAATGGAAGGAACATTGAAAAGAAATAATTTCCTCAAAATGAGCATTTCCTAAATAGTTCTGCTGATCAAAGCCAAGTTAACAAAGGTTCTGATGAGAAATGATTGTTGACAATATAAGCTTCCTCTAGATAAATCAAGTCAACAAGCATTTATTAAGTACCTATTGTGTGCCAGGTACTGTGCTGTATCCCCAGCACTTGGCACAGAGCCTGGCACATAGTAAGTGCTAAGTTGTCTTGACTATGCTATAAGAGAAATAAGTCAATGTGGACAATTTTTGTTTTTAAAAAAAAAGTTTTACTGGCACTGATCATGTTTTATACCACAATCAGTGGTTCAGTTCTCAATCAGTTCTCAACATGCCCTATTGCCCCAGAGCTCTTCCTTGTAACAAAGAAAAAGTTGGGTAAAACTAACGGACAGTAACCACCTCTGACAGCATAAGCAGCATTATTCCCCAATAGTCCCTTTATACCGAGGCAAAAGGGAAGTATACTCCATCGTTTATCTTCCAGGACCAAGATTTGACCTATTGTTTCAACCATTTTATTGTTTTAATCATTTTGTGTGAAGTATTGAGACTGTTCCAATACCAAGGCTTATTTACATATTTTCTATTTCCTACTCAATCAAAATTTACTCTGATAATCATGTTTTGCTTATATAGAACATTTCTAGAGCCTATCAATTCTTTAAGCTACACCTCATTTTTCCTTGCCATAATGGTACCTGAATACACCTTAAAATTTGGGGACCTGTCTTTTACTAAAAGTCCGTATTTTTTAATTAATTGAATTTAGATGCTACAGACATATGTGATCCAGAAAGTCACCAAACTTTTAAACTGATTCTTCTAAAAAGTCCTAGGACAAAAAAGGTAGCAAAGATGGGGTCCGGGTTGGGGAACAATGAATTATGCAAGCTATGTTTTTGAGGGTTGATTTCAGGATCCTCTAAGCGCTGAAAGAAACTTCGAGTCTTCCAGTGATACCAGTATCCAATGTTTGCTCGGATTTCTGTGACCCAAAAAAATAGCCAGCTGAGCTCCCATAACCCATGCCTTAGAACCTCAAGACACTTTGGGACTATCTACCTAGATTCAACTCAATTCAATAGCATTTATAAAACATCTACTTTATGCCAGGCACTGTGCTGCAGGGTAGGGATTAAAAGACAAACATAAGGCAGTCGCTGCCCTGAAGAACCTTATATTCTACCGAAATGTAATATAATTGATATCTTTGAGGAATGTGAGCAGAATGAGTGTTTCCATTTCGGATGGCTGCTCTCTGAATGGATAATTCACTCCTCTAAGCTTAAAGAACCACCACAAAGCTGGGAGGACAATTAGGTGCTAAGCCAGGCCTGGAGTCAGAGAGATCCATCTTTCTAAGTTCAAATCCAACCTCAGACACTTACTGGCTGTGTGACCCTGGTCAAGTCACTTAACTCCGTTTGCCTCAGTTTCTTCATCTATAAAATGAGCTGGAGAAGGAAATGGCAAACCACTTCAGTATCTTTGCCAAGAAAATCCCAAATGGAACCACAAAGAGTCAGAAACAAAAAATTGAACAACAATAGAGTTTTGAGAACTACACATTTTTTTGAGGTCAAATCTATTGAAAATCCTATGAGACTGGGTTACAATTAGGATGCTCAGCCAAGTGGAAATCCAGAGAACAAGAAGTAGAAAAGAGATAGGTATTGAAGTTGCTCATACCCATCTCATCTCCCAGTTGTCTCTTAGATCAATAATGGGGCCAGCTTTGGGAAATTGATCACACAAGTTTTTCTATCTTGCCAATATCCCCATAAGCCAAAGACAATGCCAATATGGCAGTATCAAAAGCTCCCAAGAGCACTGAAAAGCCTGTCAATTCACTACAACTAATATCACAGTAGATTAAAGCCCCCTAAAGGAAGCCAAGATATAGGGTTTCCCCCCTCTCTTTTTTTATATTTTAATTCTTACAAGATATAAGATAGGTCCTTGAAGGCAAGGACCTGTTTAATTTTTGTCTTTGCATCTCTATTGCCCAGCACATAATAGGCACTTTATAAATTCTTGCTTGTTTAATTAATTGATCGAGAGCATAGGTCTCCTTTAGGAATCCACCAAAAAGGGAGGGGAGTTAAATTGCAAATTTTCATACTTGATAACATATTTTAACTGATGGTTCAAAACAAATAACCCTTAAAATGCTTTGTTTAAATTTATACCTTTAATTTCCTTTTCCTGTTCTTCAACTCTGGTGCAAACTATTTTTGTCAGGCCTTCCACAACTGTGTGCATTAGGTCAAACTCCGCAACGTTGTAGACATGAGTGCTGTCAGGCTCTGAAGCAATCTCCTGTAGTTCAGCTACATCTGCATTTTTCACACCTTGTATTGGAGAAAAAAAACAGAAAAATAAGTATTTCATAATAATAATTTCAGGATGCAGGTGGCAGAATTAACAGGTCTGCTCTAACCCCTCCAGTTATTAAAACTAATTAAAATTAGGATTTATTTTTGCCTTTCATTGTATTCTCTATCCTTAATGAAGTACCTGGCACATGTGGGTACTTAGTAAATGCTAGCTGACTGATAAGGATCTTAATAATTTTCCAAGACCTCAAGAAAAGGGCCCTGGAGAGCTTAACCTCCCTGCATTGTCAGAGATTGAGGCCAAAGTTGTACAGTAGAGAGAGGACTGGCCTTGGAGTCCAAAGATCCACGTTTGAAACCTAATTCGGCTCTTTACCAACCTGCATGACCTTGAGCAAGTCACTTGGATCATCTTCAACA
Source organism: Gracilinanus agilis (assembly GCF_016433145.1). Lineage (NCBI taxonomy): Eukaryota > Metazoa > Chordata > Mammalia > Didelphimorphia > Didelphidae > Gracilinanus > Gracilinanus agilis. Next base: position 666,909,498 of record NC_058130.1, on the reverse strand, counting down.
GTCTCATCTATAAAATGATGATAGTGAACTAGATGGTATTTCCAGCTTTCAATCAGTGACCCAATGAAGTAAATTCTCAATTTTCCAAGTCTAAATTTGATCTTCATTAAAACTTGTCTTTGGTCACATTTCCTAACTTGTAAAACATGTACAGTAGTTGCATTATTCATATCTTACCAGCTCACCAACTGGAAATCTTCAGCAATTAATGCTTTTATGTTGTACAAATTTGCTATACTTTCCTGTGATAACCAGACAAAAGCAGGCAGATGGGCTGAGATTAGCTAAGGTTAATCAAGTATTATTATTCATTGTTCCTACACTGTACTGGAGAAGAAGAAAAAAGGCTTTTGCTGCAAAGGTCTTTTACAAAGGTTTTATTTAAACAAGTGCTTTTTCTGTCACTTATAGATCTTAGGGGGGGAATCAAAGGAAGTAGATAAGAGAAAGAAAGAAAGAAACTAAGCTTGGGGACATAGTTTTCTTCTTAGTTACTTGGAATTCTTGAACTAACCTGCCCACCTCCAATGCACAAGATAACAAAGCTTTTACTGTATTTACAAAAATAGTTCATTCAATATGTTTTTATGAGATGAATAGATACTATAAAAAAGGCAATATTTAACTAGGAATTTCAAACTATATCTGACTAATTCCTTTGCGCAGCAATATTTAGAAAGAAAAAAGTTTGGTTTTAAAACCCTATCCTTTTATTATTAAAATAAAACCAGAGAATAGATGGTAAATATATTTGCTAAACCTTTGTTGATTTAACCCTTCTGTGGGGATTTCCTTCACTGGAAAAGAATAAAAGAAACAAGAGAGAACAGTTCCTGAGGTATTTCTTGCCTATAGGCATTTCAACATTAGCCTTTAAAATGCTCAGTTGGCAACAATTATTAATTAATATGTGTGTGTGAATGTATGTTCATGTGTACATACACATGCATGCACACACACACTTCAGCTTTAATTATTCTACTAAATGAATAACGAGCAAATAGTGAGTTTAGTATGGAAAATATCATGTCAATAGCTTCAGTGAAAACTTACAGGGGCTTTGGGGCACACAGAAACCCCATATCCTAAAGTATTCCTCTTTCTAAATCAAATCCATTGTAGAAAGCTGAATATAATTTTAGCTTCATGTCTATAAGTCTAGAGTCAGATCATAATAGAAGTATCAGATCCTAGGATTTGATGTGAAAGAGATTTTAGAAATCACCTTATCTATGCCATTCACTTTTCAAGGGAAGTAAATACACAGAAAAGAACAGAGAACACCACAACTTTACAGAAATGGAGTGATATTACAGCTTGATACAAACCCCCCAAAAAAACAGAATAAAGGTCTATCACAACCCAAAGTGCATGACATTCTTATTTTTTTCTTACATGTTTTTCATTGCTTTCATCTATAAACAGAATGTTTAGCCCAACTAGCAGCCCTGAATTACCTCTGGGTTATTTCTACTTAGATGTCCAGTTGTCTCCTTCAAAACCAACTTGTATTAAACTTGGTTAATCACATAGTATCACAAATGTTTATAGCTGAAAAGAAGCTTTAGAAATCATCTAGTCCAGTCCCTACCTTTGTCCAGATGAGGAAAAAAGGCCAGAAAAGTAAAGTAATTTGTCATAGGCTACAAAGGAAGTAGATGTCAAGTCTTATGAATTCTAACTCTCAACTCTTCTTTCCCTTCTGTGACCATCACCACCCAACTAGTACAGGTTCTCATGACCTTAAATTATTACAATACTGTCATTCTCTTCCTAAGAAGATGGGATTAACTCTCCCCTGCCCACTTTTATATTTAATCACCAGAAGCATATACACCCCCACATTTCCTTAAGTCAGGGGAAGTCCACAACCCACATGCTAAACTTGGTGACAATTCAAAAACTACTGACTGACCCCCCTGGGCAGTCCTGAGAAAATTCTAAAACTATGACTGGTCAATGTAAAGTGGAAGGAAGGCACAGGAACGCAAAGAAAGATCTTTAAAAGTATTTGCAACTTCCTGTAACCAACTTTTTTTCCTTTGAACTTGGCCTTGGAGGAGCTTCAGCTTGGGACCTCAGACTACTCTTGGATCTTCCTTTAGGACCACCATGTGGGTGAGTGAAAAGGCTGATTCCTTTCCTGGCTCCTGGAGGGACTAGCATCTGGAAAGGCCTCCTCCCCCATTGTGAAGGAGGAGGCCATGTGGCTGGAGCTCTTGCTTAATTTACCCCTAGGTCCTCAGGCTGGGGCTTCTGGAACCCTACTGGAGTAAAGCCAGGACCAGAGCAAATAGTCTAGCTTGTTAAGCTAGATTTCTTCCTCTGCCCTCTTTCTCATTTTTCTACTTTTGCTCTTTCCCTCTATTTTATAAAAAAGTCATTTTGACTTGAGATATATTAATTTTGGCGACCACACTCATATATTTAGTACAACCTTAATTTTTTTTAACCCTTGCATTCTCCATGTCCAAACTTTACTCTGTTGTCAGATTAATTCTCAATACATATTTGGTCATGTTATTCCTCTACCCAAAACCTTTCTTGTCTTCCTATTATGTATAAAATAAAGGTAAGATAAGTTTCCTTGAGTGGAAAGTTAAGGAATTGGATCATATGACCTCTAAGGTCACTTGTACCTCTAAATCCTTAGCAATTCAATCCAACAAATATTTTTTATTGATTATCTGTGATGTACTTGGCATTTATGCTAGGTGCTGAGGATGTCATTGGACCTCTTCAAAAAATGAAAGATAAACAACAAGAAAGGTAAAAAACCAAGGTAATCTATTTCCTTGAGGACCTCATACCCTTCTGGATCCTTAGCTGCCCTCAAATGGAATGGGTTGCATTGGAAATAGTGGATCCCCCTTTAATGGAAGTTTTAGCAGAGGGTTATCTCAGATATGCATCAAAGAGTACTCTTATTCAGTTAATCAGAGTCAATAAATATTTATATATAGCACCTACTTTGTGTCAGATACTCTACTAAACAGTGGAGATACTTACTGGGAAGCTATAGGTCAGACTAGATGATGTCTAAGTTCCCACCTGAGATTCTATGATTCCACATTCAAGGCCCTGTATGATCTGACAACACCCACATTCCCAACCTTATTTAATATAATTCCCTTCCATGTATGCTATATTCCTTGGCTTTGAGAGGGCTAGAGGGTAGAGATGTAGAGAAGTAAGGGTTGTCATTGACAACATAGAGCTAATGGTCTAGACTAGAGTATTCTTAACCCAAGATCTGTCAACTCTGATAGAGAAACAGACAGAAAGAAAGAGGGAGATAAATAGATGAATAGAGAAGGAAAGATAGATACCAAAAGAGAGAGAGAAGATTCACAGACATTAAATAAAGAGAAAGAAATAGATGAATAGAAAATTAAATGGATAGTAAATGACTCATAGAATGATAAATAACAAGAGAGATGAATTTATGGATGGATAGAGATAAAAATAGTGATAGAGATGGATGGAAAGAGATGGATAGAGAGATAGACAAATCATTTCAATGTAATAAGTTTATTTTGTAATCTTGTACATTTTATGTATTTAAAAACATTGTTTCTGAGGAGTCTGTAGGCTTTGCCTGACTACCAAAGGGGTCATACAGCTAATAAGATGGGATTTGAACCTATCCCTTCTTGCAAAATATCCACTATTCCAGACGGCCTCAAGAACACAATAGAACTGATAAGCAATAATGATAAATTTTGTGGATTTCTGAAATACTGCTAAAGGTTGCTTCTGGTATTTGGTATCTGGTTGGTTGCTGACTGGGTCTTGGGCTTTATTCAAGAAGAATCTTTAAATCTAGATGCCCTATGCACTGGCAAAGAATTTTTATAAATCTAATCAGTCATGGGAAAACAACAGCTTTAAAAGAGTTGGCAGTTATCCTGAGCCTATACCACATAGACTTCCCTTTATAGGATGGATACTTAATAAATTATGGTTTCCTTCAAATAGAAAACAATACTGATTCCTCTTGACAGTCTGTGTTCCCTGCAGTCACAAAGTCACAGAATCTCAATTGACTGGGACCTTAGAACTCATATATTCTAAATGGGATTTGAACAAGAATCCCCTGCAAAGCAACCCTGACAATCCATTGTCTGCCTGAATACCTCCAATGGTATGAGAGATGCATTACCTCTCGAGAATCCCCATTTTTCTTTTTGAAAGTTTAATTGCTAGGAAGTTGTTTTTTATTCTTCTTCTTCAAACCATCCAAAATTTGCTTCTGCTACTTGGACACACTAGTTCAATACAGTTATACAGTTAAGACAAGTCTAACTTGATCCTCCATGTATTTGAAGAAAATTACACACACATACCCTTACCTAAGTCTTCTCCAGGCTAAAAAGTCCTCAGTTCTTTATCTTTTTTAATATGCTTATATGTTGTTTTATTGCCAGTTCTTTAAAATAATATTCTGACTCTTTTTAAAAAAATGTTTCCTATTTAACAAATACCAAATCAGGTGAGCATAGACAAACCAAAATGGGAAATAAAGATTTCATATACAACTATAAATCTGCACCATGTATAATTTGGTCTCTCCTTCCAAAAATACAATCAATTCAACAAGCTATTTTCAAAGCTGTCCTTCAACCAATATTCTTAAGGCATGGTTTCTTGTGCCCTTTATCAAGCTGGCCACTATTGTCTCTTTAGGACTCTAGGACTCTCTTTAAGATTGTATAACTAAATATCTCTATCAGCAAATTTGTAATATGCAGACATGACATTAATAATCATAATAATAGTAATAACTATCCTTTATATAACACTTTAAGGTTTGCAAAGTGCATTACAAATATTTTATATAGCAACTGGTGGCACAGTGGTCAGAATGCCAGATATGGAATCAGCAAGACCTGAATTCCAATCCAGCCCCAGACACTTACTAGATATTGAAATAAATAATAAATAAGTAGGTAAGGTTAGGTTAGGTGGATTGTTAGATACTTAGATGGCATAGTCCTGCTTTCCCTATGATTTCCCTATAACAATATGTGACCCTGGGCAAGTCACTTAAAAGTTTGCCTCCATTTCCTCATCTATAAAATGGGGGTAATAATGGCACCCAATTTCTAGGGTTATCATGATTATCAAATGAGATAATATTTGTAAAGTGCCTAGCACTGCCTGCTATCTAATAAGTACTATGTAAACATTAGATATTTTTCCCGTGATCCAACCTCCTGAGGTAGATGCTATTATTATCCTTACTTTATATATGAAGAAACTGAGGCAAACAGAGGTTATGTGATTTTCCTAGGGTCATACAGCTAATAAGTGAGGTTGAATTGAAACTCAGGACTTGCTAACTCCAAGTCTGGTATTCTATCCACAAGAGCTACCTAACTTACATGAGCACCAAAAAATGGATCTATTTGATTAAAATCAATATCTATATTTGTATAACACTAGATGCTTTATGCACTTCGTCCTTCTCTCATCTTTTCCTCCCACCAACTCTATTAGGTATACAAGTCTATTACTATCTACTTTTTTGCCAACGAGGTAACTGAGATAAAGTAGGTTAAGTGATGGGAAGGCACTTACAGAGCAAGTTTGTAGCTGAGTTAGAAAAAATAAAGGTCTTCAGAGTTCAATTCTAATGTTCATTTCATGATATCCAGAAAAAGATGATTTTCTGTCTATTGACCACTATTGAAACAGACTGAAAAGGTAATACTTACCAATGGCAAAGAGTTCAACACCAGAATCACGTAGAGTTTTTGATGCAGGGATAATGTCATCTTGAGACTTTCCATCTGTGATCAAGATGCCAATTTTGGATACTCCAGTCCTTGCTCCTGCTTCTGGTTTAAAACTATTTTCAAAAATGTAATTTAAGGCAAGACCTGGAAGTGTAAAAATTAAATAACAGTCACTAATGAAATGATCTTTCTAATCTATAAAATTTAACCACAAGATGAAAGACAATTTAAGGATTTGAAATACATGTTTACAATGGGGAAAATAGCATTTAAAATAGCTTCAGGTTTGATAACTCAAAGGGAAGAAACTCAAGTCCATTCCAATGGAAAGAAGAAGAAGAAGAAAATGCTGCTTTATTTTAGGGACTGATCTTTATGAAGAATTTGGACAAGATGGTCTATGGACCTTGGTTCTTAGGTTCAAGGAGACTGAGTCCTTTCAGATTGAACCTAAGAAAATAGCAAAAACAAGTTTCATCAATAGCAGCACCATGATGATTCTCTGTTCTTTGTATAATTACTATTCTCTTCATATCAAAGCAAAGCATTATGGTGGAAACATCTTCATAATTGGGCTTGTTGCCATTTGCCTTTGTTACTTTCCAGCCAGGAAAACCAGACCTGCCACAGAAGCACTAAATGATCTCTTAGTGTCAAATTCTTTCTCAAAAATTGCTAAAATGACTCAAGTTTCAAGAGCATGTACATCAGCCTTTAAAGCCAATGACCATGTGCATTTTGTTTGAGTTGAAGAGTGTTTTACTTAAAAAAATAAGTTTTATTAATGAATTTTGTTTTATGTTGCAGTCATAGAATCACAGATTTAGAGTTGAAAGGGATCTTAAAGTTCATTAAGTCCCATTTCTTGATATTAAAGATAAAGAAAATGAGATGTTGAACTAGGTCACATAGATAGTCTAAGGCAGGATTCAAAGTCAAGTCTTCCTGACTCTAAGTCTAGACTCTAGTCTATCCATAATCCCATGCTGCCTATGTCTCCAGTTTTATCCAGGTATATAACACACCACCCCCATCCAATAGTGCTTAAATGTTCTTTTGTAACAAATAAAAATAGTTGTGCAAAACCAATTGACCCAATGACCATCCATGCCTGATAGCATATGTAAACTGCTTCTTTTGAAAGAAGTGGGTTACATTTCATTAGCCATTCTCTGGGAAGAGATGAATTCTTATACTCAGAGTTTGGCTTCTTTTTCATTTTCTTTTCATTAATATTTTTCTCATTGTTTGACAGAAAACATAGCATTTATCTGCCATCACAAAATAGTTATAAGAAAAATGTCCATATTCCTTTTCCCATTAGGCTCAGTCTACAAAACCATTTTCACATTAAGATTTGGCTAAAAATAAAGAGTGGTGACTATGTCTTTGGAGCTGGGACAGAAATTACTTTTCAATGGGGAAAGAGGTGTCTTTTTTTAGATCATAATTATGTATTAGTTCCAAGGCAGAAGAGTGCTAAGGGCTAGACAATATCGGTTAACTGACTTGCCCAGCCTTCCACAACCAAGATGTGTCTAAGGCTAGATTTGAACCTATAATCTCCCATCTTCTAGCCCTGGCTCTCAATCCATTGAGCCATCTAGCTGCTTCCAAGAGGTGTATTACTAAATTTTTTTTAAGGAATTTGAAATTTGGAGCAAGACAGGTACTGCATAAATGATGAGATTCAAGCATACTATCTGAAATTGTGAGGGTAAAATATTTTCATTTCCCTTTGGCATAGTGCAGTTTTCTTTGGGACTGTAATTGTTCTTTGCCAGGAAGAATAAAGAAGATTCCCCACTTTGCCTCTTGATGTTATATTTTTTAGTAAAGGATCAGGTGAAACATGTTAAGTAGGTATCTACTAGGCATCCCCAGCCATCACCAGTCATCCTGATTTTTTGTCTTGCCATTGGATTTCAATGACTGGAAGAAAGAGTGAGACTGACCGTTTTGTGCAACTCTGCCTCACTGACTCATTTGTCAGTCAAAACATCATCCCATGATATCATTATAGCTCTTTGAAAATGAAAACTATGCCAGCAACTAAGTAGAAATATGGAGTAATTCAAAGTCCATGCAGGGAACGGCACACAAAGAAGTACCTGTTAAGGTGTTTCCTCCCTTGTATGGTAGATTCCGGACAGCATCAATCACTGCATCCTTGGTGCTAAAGGTATTCAGGTGCCATTCTATTCGTGGGTCACCACTGTATTGTGCAAGGCCTAGAAAAGAAACAGAAAGATGTCTTTAGTAACAGGTGAACTTGTTTCACTGAGCTAGAGTTACTAAATTCCTATAAGTAAATGTTGTTTGAAATTTACTTCTTTGAAGACCTAATTGGATGTTTTTTTCATAGGAAATAATCCCATCAAACAACATAACTAGTCCATTTCCATCTGCTAAGTAAATTCCTACTTTCTGGCCAAAGTGGGAAGCTAATTCATAACTGACAATATGATTTATTTAATTTGTGTGTGGATAAAATGACTAAAATTTGCCTTTTTTACTTCCCAGAGGAATGATTTTATTCAATGACTCTTTCAAAAAATTAAATCATGAGTATTTACAAGATAAAATTAATACATTCTTCAAAGGTTTCCGGTGATTTTGTTGGCCAACTTTAATTTGGCAGAGCTTCTCTTGGACAGTGAAACTGTGTCCAATTTTCTTAAATCTACATCTGAGAGGATTTGATTTCTCATAGGTCCTCCCTCTTTAACCCTGAACAATGAAGAATTGATTATTCAACCAACTATAATTTTATAATTTTAAAAGAATGTCTATTGAATTTTATTGCACAGAATAATTTCAAGCTTTTGAAGGACTACTTTTTGAATGCTTGACACATAATTCAAAAGAAAAAAAACAAGTTGGCAATATTGTTATTTATACTAAAAATGTCTTTTTTGTGTGGGGAAAGAAAAGTCTAGACCTGTGATTTCATTGGTGTAGAAGAAACGATCTCACTCAAAGTAGATCTGCAATTGTTCAATTTACAATCTTAAAAGCTGCATTAAGTGCCTTGCCCAAGGTCCCAGAGCTAGTATGAGTCACAGATGGTAATTGAATCCTGCTCTTTCTAATTCCTAGGCTAGTGGTCTGGGACATACAGCCTATGGATGCAGAATATTTTAGTTCCATCATTATCCTTGAGGTTTAGAATTCACCCTAAATTCCTCAAAGGCCCTTCCAAGCCCAGAAAATTGAAAAACTTTGCTTTTACAAGGACTAGTCTAGCTGAATCTGGAGATGCTCATCACTAGGCTGATCTTGTAGTGATGAACTTTTCTGTCATAGGAACTTTGAAGGACCTCTTTGCAATCTCAATGGAGAGAGCATACATGCCAGTGAATTCAAAGAGCCCTGAAGTATTGACACAAGCAAGGCTAAGTAAGATTCCATGTTTCTCCCTTTTACTCTTTCATCTTATAAATGCTCATGATTTAACTTCTTTAAATAGAGATTGAGTAACAGAGAAAAGGAAATTCATATCATCAGTTGTACTAAAGTAAAAATACCCTGTTGGGCAACTAGACAACCACACACTCAAAAGTGGCAGTGTGTATTGCAATCCACTGTAGAAAAGAGTCTTACTGCATTTGTAATGCCTAAACATTGAAGAATTTTACTAAGTTTTATTTATTTATATTATTTATTTTTATTTATTTATATTATGTATTTAAGTTACATGTATATATGTTTATTTATATTATTTATTTATACACAAATTTTATTAAATTTTTTGTCATCGATACTGGTAAAACCATAAACATTACCTATTCGAGTTTTATTTGCTCCCACATTGAATGCAGTCACCAAATTTTCCAAGAAAAGGCGAACCAGTCTGAAGTTGAATCTCCCAATGCTCCATGAACCATCTACCAGAATCACAATATCAGCAATGGCCGGTGTCTTGCAAACAAATTTGTTTTCTGTAAAAACAAATAAGGGGAATAAATTATGATCTATTGATTGAGGGGAAAAAACCATCAATGACTATGTTTAAATTTCACCTTCAAAAGCTTAGAACTAAGAGCTCAGACTATCTCTTATTAGAGAGATGTTGCCAGATTGATCCTTCTCTTAAATTCATTTTATGAAAAGAAAATCACAGGAACAATTAGAGATTATAGCCAATAGTCTGGAAATACTTTAGGAAAATGCTGGCAACTTTATACCACCCTGGCGGCTTACACCTCATTTTTCAGCTATTCTAGAATATGGTGTCTGTGTTTTGTGATACAATTTTGGGCTTGGTCCTGCAGGCTCTCTCCAGGAAAAGGTCTAGGTAATGTTGAAGGGTGGAGTAAAGCAAATTAAAATGGGAAGATTTCCAGGAAGCAGTCTGAACTCTTGAATTCATAGTTTGTGTTGGAAGTAAGAAATACCAGGCGAAAAATGTGGATTTCATTAATTCAAGGAAAGAACAGATCCAAGTGCTTGGTTTTGTAGATACTAAAACAAAAATAGTAAAGGGAGCTAAGGGTAGAATTTAGACTATACCTAAAATGAATGGAGTTTATAGCAGGATCAGGAGGCAAATAATTATTTACAAACTCAAATCTCCTTTATTAGTGTGACTATATAATAATAAAATTCTGATGCTAGGGTGATTTAAATACTCAAATAGATAAGCAGTCAAACAGATTTATTTCTATATCAAATGGGCAGTATTTTGACAAAGGAATTTTGACATTTTTCACATCAGCTCTATATATTTGGGACACCAGGACTTTTCTTCCTGGTCAAAAATTCCTCTTTACAAATTGGGTATCCAGATTCATAGGCATAACTCAAAGCCCAAATCTTATGAAAAATTGTTTTTATCAAATCCTGTCTGATGTGTCATAAGAGATAAGGGAGGGTTAGGGAACCTGTGACTGAATAGGTGAGAGAGAAATTAGAAATAGAATAGAAATCATGAGTAGGGAATAAGGAGAGAGACAGATGCATACCAACCTCAGTCAGGCACAGTGAAGACAAGTTTTTGGGTGTCAAGAAGCCTCTAGCTCAGTGATGATAAACTTGTTAGAGGGGTGGATGATGTGAAAAATGGCCTCAGGCACGTGTGGAGATGGGGAGGGGAACAGTTCCACCCCATGTCTCTCTGGCTTTCTAGTAATGAACTCTGGAGAACTTTGTGCTGTGGCAAAGTCGCACGTGCACACAGAGATAGTTCTGAAGTTCCCCCTTTGGCATGCATGCTCTATCTGATGCTGCCTAAGATGCCCAACTGGAACTAAACACCTATAAATCAAATGTCTGGTATTACTTTTTGTTCACCAAATATATGGCGAGGATCAACACAGACATGATCCCATTTTATTATTCAAAGAACATTTTTTTTTTCCAATGGAGGACTGTAAGAAGTCATAAAATGAAAGTTGGTTTGGTTTTCTGATGTAGCCTACATCAGGCGCTTTGCTGTGACTAATCCAAATGATATCACTCTTCAAAAACCCAAATTCTTTTTGTTTTTCATTTTAAGGATAGAATAGTTTTTAGGTTTTTCATTTTCTACCTTTAACCAGAACTCAAGCACCCAGTCCTATGATCTTGTGACCCTTTGATAGAGTGCTGGTCCTGGAATCATGAAGACCTAAGTTCAAATCTGAACTCAGACATTTACTAGCTGTGTAACCATGGGCAAATTATTTACCCATCTTTGACCTGTTACTCATCTGTAAAATGGGTATAATAATATCTATAATAACTATGCTTCACAGAATTGTCATGAGGTTCAAATGAGATAAAGATGTCAAGTACACTTCAATTTTAAAAGTGCTATATAAAGTCAGTTGTTCTTAGTTGTATTTACTGAAAATTCAGCTGTTTTTCATAGTATTTACATAATTTGCCTTGACAACAACCTCATCTGTCTTATTGGCAGGTAAATTTCCAGATATGGAGAGCATTTATAAATGCTCTGTATACATACACAGCAAGACTTTTCCTGATGACAGATGACTAGATCTAAACATTATTAATTTGAAAACATTAGGCCAGTAATTAGGATTTGGCAGGATAAATCTCAAAAGTATATGTAGGAGGAAAAATATGGGCCAATTTAAGAAAAATAGCCCCATTTGAGGTGGGACCACTATAACAAGAGGCCTTTAGACAAAGCCTAGATGACTATTTAGAGAAGCTAGGTGGTGCAGTGGTAGAGCACTGGGCTTAGAGTCAGGAAGACTCATCTTTCTGAGCTGAAATCTGGCTTTAAACACTTATTAGCTAAGTGATCCTGGGCAAATCACCTCTTTGCCTCAGTTCCTCATCTACAAAATGGAGAAAGAAATGGCAAACCATTATAGTATCTTTGCCAAGAAGACCCCAAATGGGATCACAAAGAGTTGGACATGACTGAAAAACAACAATGTAATAATGATAATAATAATAATAATAATAATAATAGCTAGCATTTATATAGTACTTTAAGTTTTGCAAAGTGCTTTACAAATATCTAACTTGATACAGCAATCTTAGGAGGTAGGTGGATCATTATCCCCATTTTATAGATGAGGAAATTGAGTCACTGAGTGATTAAAAGACTGACTTGGGTCACAGCTAACAAGTATCTTGTTCTGAATAAAATTCTCTGGAGATCATATGTTACTTTATAATTATTTACTAAATAATAAAAATTGGGCAAGAACCTCCTCATACCCCAAGCACAAAGCAGCCCTGAATCCAACAGCAGCCCCCATTAGTCTAGGATTCCACAGGGGAAAAAAGGCCTACTTCCTCCCTGGACTCCAATTTAATTCTCTTTGTGATAATCCTTTCCCAAGTCTTTTTGATTGGAAGACTCTGACTTCATTCTGGACAAGGGGTTGGTCTTCTGCATGCCTAGAATCATTACAACATTTAGAGTGGCTGCACAGCCTGCATGCCTCCTTTTCTCTGTCTTTCTTTGCCTACCTAATTTAGTTGCTTCACTGTCTTAAGGGACTAATTTACAAATAAACAAAGAAATTGTCTCCACCCTCATTCAACAAAGGGGGAAGAAGCATGTTGTAGCTTCATCCTTAAGATTAAACTTTTTCCCCTTTAAAATCCAAAGATTGTCTTGGGGTACCAAGGTTAGTATTTAATTTCCATCATCTGAAGTTGGATTTGAACTGAGGTCTTTGTGACTCCAAGTCCAACATTATCCACTGTATTACCTGGTGTCTTTAAGCAAAAAAGCAAAAATAAAATCTCCCCTATGGAATTGCTTTGACCATAGCTTTCAGGGCATCTGGGTAGCACAATGGATAGCGTGCCAGGCCTGAAGTCATCTCTCTGAGTTCAAATCTGACCTCAGACACTTACTGGCTGTTTGACCTAGGGCACATCAAAACCCTATTTGCCTCAGCTCCTCATCTATAAAACGAGCTAGAGAAGGAAATGGCAAACCACTCTAGTATCTTTGCCAAGAAAACCCCAAATAGGGTCACAGAGAATCAGACCCAACTGCAAAAATGACTGAACAACAACAAACAGCTTTAACATTTTCAAATGGAAAAACAAAGACTGACAAGGGAAACAATAGCTGCTATTTTCCAAGAAAGGCTTTTTGAAGTATCAAACAAGTTAAAGTCCTACTTTGATACATAAAACAAATAAATCATACTGTGTCCATTAAAAGTAATCTTTCTTATTACCCAGGCACCCAATGAGCTTAAGGTGTCTGATGGTATCTCGTGATCAGGCTTGGCTATACTAGTCTTGCCTGTGTTCATTGATATTTCCCATGTCTCAAAATTGGAACTGAATGAAAAGCAATCACTGACTGGCTACACTCAAACTCTGCTTAACCAAAAAACCCCATAATGACATCGACACGAAGGTTGCTAAGCTTTCTTTATCAGTCCGATCTTTTCTTTTTCCCCCCATCAAACCAGGAAAATGGCCAAATAGGCAGAGATTGAATTCAATAACTCAGACATTAGAAGAAATATTCACAGAATATTGTTTTACTTAAATTGCCTCTGGTGAATTAAATTCAATTTTCCATATGTTATTTTTTTTAAACATGTGGCTAACATGTCTGAAATCTGACCTTATAGAGCATTTCAATAGAATGGTCACAGTGCTACTACTCAGAAGACCTTAGGCAATCCCATAAAAAAGATACAGATGAAAAGACAAAGAATAAAGATTTTAAAGAGGAAAAAAAAAGACTGTTAAATAGCCTATGGAATATTGACAACTTTGATGGAGCTATTTATTCTACTCATCCAGCAGTTGAGTTTATCTCAGTTCCTGCAGGGTTTTGCAAAATTAAAGAACTTTAGGCTGGAATGGTCCTTAGGGACCCTCTAGTCCAATTTCCTACCCAGTACAAGAGATCTTCTAAGAGATCCTTGACAGATGGCCACCCAATTTCTGCATGAGAATTGCTACTCCTAGATGCTAAGTATTATATAACAATGTACATATAAACAGCTGAATATGATCAAAGAGATTCTTGGAGTGCATGACTTCCCAAGGCAGACTATTCAAGTCTTGAACAAGTTTAATTATTAAGAAGTCCTTCCTGATATTAAGCCAAAAGTGACTTTGAAATAACTTCCAACCAAAAAGTTTTAGTTCTGCCTTTTGGAATAGCATTAAAACAAGTCCTTTGTCTCAGCAACATGACAGGCTTCCATGTATTTGAAGATAGCTGTCATATCTCTCCTTAATTTTGAAGCTAAAATGTCCCCAGTTGCTTCAGTTCTTCCTTATATAACATTGTTTGCAGATTCCTCACCAGCTTGTTGGTCCTCTCCCCCGACCCCTGGAAGCATTCTAATGTCTTAGTATTGCTCTTAAAATGTGCCACTCTAATGAAACAGCAAAGTAGAGCCAACAGACCAAATGTCTGTTTTTGAGCAGCTCATGAGCTTATATCCTTAACTCACAGGGTATACAGAAACAAGTGGCAAGTCAGATTTGGCCCACAGGCCATGGTTGACCAAACCCTCCAATAGTACAAGGTATAGCAGAATCCACAAAAAATACACAACTTAAATAGCAATTTTTTTTGTTGTTTTTAAATAAATATAAATTATATCTTTATCTTTAGTTGCATGAAAAGCTAAATATGCTGGGAACCATAAAGACCTGGGTTCCAATCTTGGTTCTTCCATATGTTGTCCATGTTGTAGTGACTCCAGATGTTTGAGCCTGAATTTCCTCAGCTGTAAAAAACATATAATAGACCTTCCTACCTCTATTGTCCTAGGTAGCATACAAGATAATATAATGACGCTGTAAATTCTCATACAAATTGTGGTTACCAGATTACATTTGACCTATAAGACATCTAGTAGATTGTAGCCTCAGCTGAAAATTTTCAGAGGGGAAGAAAGACTAGAAATGATTCCAATTTTGTGGCCTGGCATCAACTAGCCTGATTTGTGCCCATAATCCAACCCTATACAGGAAGCTATTCCCTCATTAGATGATGATTTTTTTTAAATGTCTTGCTATGCAGCCAAACTCCCAAAGAGGATGTCTCAGAGACGGCACAGAATTAGTCTCCACTGGCCAGTTTCTAGGAATCAAACTTAGTCCCTCTACCTTAATCCTTTAGAAGCTGGCAGTAAATTATCTTGCTTCCATTCTGGCCTCAAGAATATTCCAGAGCCTCCAGATAGCAGAGTCCAAGCTTGGCAATAGCTGTGGAGAGGGCCCAAAGCCTAGGAAGCCAATGGAAGACTTAAAAGCTGAGGGTGGATCCATGGACAAGCAGTTACTAGACATTGACTACTGTGCTAAATTCTAGCGATATGAAGAAAAGGCAAAACATCTCGTGCCTTCGAGGAATGCACGTTCTAATGAGGGAGACATCATACAAATAACTGGGAATATACAAGATATACATAAATAGGAATTAATCTCAGAGGGAAGGCACCGAGAACAGGGGCAGCCAAGAAAGGCCTCCTGCAGAAGGTGGGAAGGAAGGAAGGAAGAGATAGAGACAAGAGGGCAGAAATTTCCAAAGATATGGGACAACCTTTCCAAGGATGCCTGTAACAAAGGCATGGAATCAGGATATGGAGGGTTGAGTGGGAGGAATAGCTGGATTCTAAACTATGAGAGGGGAGTACGTTGTAAAAAGACTGAAAAGGTGATTATATTTCAGTCATTTCAGTCATTCACATCTGACTCTTCATGACTATGTTTTGGGTTTTCTTGGCAGAGATATTGCCATTTAAGCTATAAATATCAAACAGAAGGTGGGTGATCCACCCTTAATACATCTTCAGTGATCAAGGGTACCCTCATAACTATGGACAGTTCTTCTGAACATGTAAGCATTTTAGAAATATATTCTCCTGAGGCAGCTAGGTGGTTCAGTAGATAGAGAGCCAGACCTGGAGACAGGAGGTCCTGGGTTCAAGTCTGGCCTCAGACACTCTTAGCTATGTGACCCTGGGCAAGCCGCTTAATCCCAATTTCCTTGCCCTTTTGGCTTTTCTTCCTTAAAATTGATACTTAGTATTGATTCTAAGATAGAAGGTAAGGTTTAAAAAAAGAAATACATCATCCTCACCACAGCAAACAAACAAACAAAAGATAACCCCTACACTTCAATAACCTCTTGTCCATAATCTCTAGTTTACTGTAGAAAATCAATAAATATGAAGCCAGGAGGGGGTTCTTAGCTTTTTTACATCATAGACCGCTTTAACAGTCTGTCAAAGCCAATGTATAGATCCTTCCTCAAAATCATACTTTTAAATATTTTAAAAATGTAAGAGTTAAAAAGTAAAAAAAAAATATTTAAATAAAGTCATCAAAATATTTATCAAAAGCTTTTTCATGGATCCCAAGTTTAGAGCCCCTTAACCAATGAGAATGTGACTTCCAAAGAAAACCCACTCTTCCATTACTTCCTTTTGGTACTAATGGACAAGTTAGAATGATGATAGATAGTTGAATTTTACAACAGTCCAGAACAGTCCAGGGTTGTAATGGAGATACCACTAAAATGAGTGCTGTGGGAATAGCAAAGGGGAAAGCTGGGAAATATTACCAAGGTGAAACTGTCAGGGTCTGATAAGTGACTATATATGAGAGGCAGGGAGAAGAGTCAAAGAAAACACCAAGGTCAAGAACCCAAAAGAATAACTGAATGGTAGAAGCTCAAGCAGGAACAGTGAAATCAAAAGAAGGTTTAGGAGAAAAGATAATGGATTTCAGTTTTAGACATGTCAGGTTTAAGGTACTGCTTAGAAATCTAGCTAAGATGTCCAGAAAGCAGTTGGGAATGTAGGTCTGGAGTTGAGAAAATCAAAGTCTAGGAGTCATGTGTGTAGGAATGGGTAGTTGACACTGTGGAATGGATGAGGTTGGCAAGAGAAAGAATATAGAAAGAGAAAAGAGCCAGGGACAAACTTTGGAGAGAATACTCACAGTAAGCAGTCAAGGAAAGGATGTAGAGTCAGGTTTTCATAAGCTAAGTAACCTTCCCCAAGCTAATGTATTCTTTTTCATGGGGCTCTAAGAATCCATTAGCAAATAAGCATCAAGTTCCTATTATTTGCCAGGCTGATGGGAGACTCACTGGATACAGCTGGGGGCCTGGAATTAGCAAGATATGAGTTCAAATCTGTCCTTAGACACTACTCGCTGTGTGACTCTGGGCAACTCACTTAACCCTGTTTGCCTCAGTTTCCTTATCTGTAAAATGAACTGGAAAAGGAAGTGACAAACTATCCTAATATCCTTGCCAAGAAAATCTCAAATCGGGTCCCAAAGAGTTGGTCACACCTGAAATGAATGAACAATGACAAATGTGCTAGGCACCATGCTATCTGCTGGGGATACGAACACAAAAATAAGCCATTTTCTGCTCTCAAAAAGCTGACATGCTACTAGAGGGATACATCACATCTTGGGCAGTAATGACCAAGGGGTATGAACTTTGGTCTTGGCCATCATAAAGACTTTGCATGGAACCACAATCCTCTAGTTTGTCACACCTTTTCTAGATAATGATTCTCATAGCAAGAGATGGCAGAAAATAGGGGTGGAGGGAATATACCCTACATTTAAAGACTGATGGCAATCTGCTATTGTTGGCTAGGTCCTGTCTTTATGAAAATGAATGAAGTTGAATGAAGCACAGGAATGCAATTATATTCTCATATAGGCAGATAACAGACCACAACTCAAGTGGATTTTCATAACAACATTCCCAGAGGCCCAATGTTTATAATGAATTAACCCCTGAAAAAGTCCCACAGAGCCAAATCATTGATAATGGGAAGCAATCATCTGAGGAAACAAAAGCCACCTGCCTAGCACACAATGAAACCACACAATTAATTATATGTGGCTTGGCTCTCCATCCATGTCTCATGTTCCCATATGTGGCTGCCTTTGCTTTCTTTGCCATGCTGCTGGGTTTTTTTATGCCAACACCCCAGGATAAGCAGCTGCCACTGGCAGAGTAAGGGTAAGGGGGCTTTGTAGTTACAGTCCACAGGGTAGATCAGTCAGTCCCACAATCTGGCAGATCAGGGTTGGGTAGCTGGATTTGTATGCATTTCTGTCCTTGGAGGTGAGTATGAAAAGAAACCTACTACATGTGGATTATCTGCTAGGATCCCAGTCAACATTCATCTGCATCTGCACAAATAAACCATAGTATGCTGGATACTTTTGTAAACTTTATATCACATAAGGGCAGTCAATCAACTTTTGGGCTAATTGACTCATTCATGGTTGGGGAAAAAGGAAGAGATGAAAAATGAAAAAGATGGAAATCACCAGCAGGAGTATAAAATTAACAAGAATACATACATGTCGATACATTTCCTCAACCTCTACAAATATTTGTTGAATCTGGCCTGGCAGTATTTGGATTGTCAATCACTCTCCCTATATAGCTATATTCACAAAACAAACTATATTACCACCCACCAATCCATGTTTCCAAAGGTCTGATAAAGAATGTAGCCTGTTTAGAAAAACCACTTAACTCTATTTGTTCAAGTGGAAATGATAGGGGATTTTTCTCCTAGCCTGGGTCTAAAGAAAAGTCTTGGTCCAATATCCAGTATCTTGGGTATATACTGAGTGGGGGAAAGAATGCTGGATTTAGAGGCAGCAGATGTGGCTGAAAGCTCCAGCTGTGCCACCCTGGATATGTGACCTTCAGTGAATCATTTGAAATCTTTGAGCTTCCAAGGGAAAAGGTCCTGTTTGTCCAAAAGCTCTTTTTGTGGTATTAAAGAATTGGAAATTGAGGTGATGTCTTGCAATTGGGAAATGGCTAAAAATGTTGTGGTATATAATAGTGACGGAATACTATTGTGTTATAAGAAATGACAAGGTTTCAGAAAAACCTGCGAAGACTTACATGAATTAATGCAGAATGAAGTGAGAAGAACCAGAAGAACATTGTACACAATAACAGCAATATTATTTGATGAACAAATGTGGATGATCTAGCTATTCTCAGCAATGTGGTGATCCAAGACAACCCCAAAGACTCATCATGAACAATGCTATCTACCTCCAGTGAAAGAACTGGTGCAGTCTGAATACAGACAAACACATACTATACATCACTTTCTTTCCTCTTTTTAAAAATTTGTTTGAGATCTCTTCCACAAAATGACTAAGATGGAAAACTGTTTTACTTGATTGTACATGTAATGTCTATACCAGATTGCTTACTCTCTCAGGGAGGAAAGGTTGCAGGGAGAGAAAGAATTTGGAGCTCAAAAAATTTTAAATGAATTTTAAAATTTGTTTTTAACATTTAATTGGGAGGAAATTGTATTACTAAAAATCTTTGAGCCTCAGTTTCCTCATCTGTGAAATGAAGAGAATAATATGTATACCTCCTGCTTCACGGGATCTTAGAGAGAAAAGTGCTATGTAAACTATAATGCCCTATTCAGATGCAATAGGACTTAGACTGAGAGCTGGAAGAAACTTTATAGATCATTGGATACAACTCTCCCCTCTTATTTTACAGATAAAGAAACTGAGGCCTAGAGTCACACAGGCATTAAGGGTCTGAGAAGGGATTTTGAACCAGATCTTTCCAATTCCAAGTCCAGTTCTGTATCCACTACATCACACTGCTTCTTATTAATCTAGAAGCTTCATTTCTCGCTTATTCTGCCCACTGCATAGAGCTGTTTATTGGTGGTGATGATAGTTATAATAGCTTCTGTTTGTTAGAGTGCTTTGATGTTTATAAAGGATTTTATTTATATAATCTGACTTCATTTGCCCTTTATTACAACACTTGAGTTAGATGGTATACAAATTATTATCACCATTTTGCTAATGAGAAATTTTAAGCTTGGAGAAATTGTCAAACTAATTTTCCTAAAGCACAAATTTAACCATGTTCCTCACCTACTCAGATAAACTCCCATGGTTCCCTTTACTCCTCTGCTTGGCTTTTAAGGTCCTTCACAATCAGACCCTAACCCTATCTTTCCAGATACCTTTACCTTTAATTGAGCAAATTGGCATTCCCTAATTTTGTATTTGCTGTCACCCATGCCTAGAATGCAATTTCTCTATCTAGAAGAGGAAACCATCACTGTAGAATCATTGTTGTTCAGTTGTTTCAATTGTGTCTTACTCTTTGTGACCCCTTTTGGGGGTTTTCTTGACAAAGATACTGGAATGGTCTGCCATTTCCTTCTTTAGCTCATTTTACAAATGAGGGAACTGTGGTAAACAGAATTAAATGACTTCCCCAGGGTTACACGACTAGTAAATGTCTTGAGCTGAAGTTGAACTCAGGTCTTCCTGTCTTCCGATCTAGCACTCTATTCACTATGCCAGTCCTTCATCACCAACTTCTCCTTGGGCATCTCAACTGCATATCCCTTAAGAATCCCAAACTCTACTATCCAAAAGAAAATTCATTATATCCTCCTCCCTAGCACACCAAAATCGTTCTTTCATCTCAAATTTCTTATTACTATAAAGGATGACAGCATCTTCACAGTCTTCCTGGCTCACAAATTTGGTATCATCCCCAGTGTCTCAGATGGGATTTGAACTCAGGTCTTCCTGACTCTAGGACTAGCACTCTATATACTACATCATGTAGCTGCATTTCTCTAGAATACAGCCTTATATCTCTCAGACTCCTAGTTTCCCTCAAGGCTCAGCTTAAGCACTACCTTCTACATGAGGTCCTTCCTGATCTTCCCAGCATCTAATGCCTTTTCCAAAAAAGTCACCTTGTGTCTAGTTTGTACCCATTTGCTATCCAACTGTACAGGTGCATGCTATTTCCTTTGGCTAGACCATAAGTTTTTAGGATGGAGAAGACATGAACATGTTTGTAAGCAGCAGAGAAACAGATAGTAGAAAGGGAGAGATTGAAGATTAACATGAAACTTCGAATGATAGAGGGAGAAATCTGGAGAAGACCAGATGGAAAGGGATCAAGAGCTTTTTATTACCAAAGCCAGTTCTCTAATCAACTGCTATGCTTATATAGACGTGTGATATCTAGACACACAAATGCACACATGCACATGCACACACACATGCATACATATGCACATTTCTAAAAAAATATTTAACAACCTTCAAGTAAAGTATGGGGCAGCTAGGTGGTGCAATGAATAGAATGGCATCCTGGAATCAGGAAGACCTGAGTTTAAATCTGACCCCAGACATTAATTAACTAGGTGACCCTGGGCAAGACACAACCCCTTTGCCTCAGTTTCCTCATCTTTAAAATGAGCTTGAGAAGAAAATGACAAACCATTCGAATATCTTTGCCAAGAAAACCCCACAAAAGGTCATGAAAAGTTGGTCACAACAGAATAACAAAGTAAAGTATACTATAGCTCTGGCCCTCTTAGAACTCATTTATTTTGCTCTTTCCTTACAGGAAGTCTAGATTTCAAACCGAGCAGTATCATGACAGCTCAGTGGACAGTTAGGTAGCATAATAGATAGAACTCCAGATCTGGAATCAGGAAGATCCAAGTAGAAATCTCACCTCAGACACTCATTAGTTTCATGTCACTTAACCTCTGTCTGCCTCAGTTTCTTCAAATATATAATGAGGGTTTCATCTCACAGAGTTGTTGTTGTATTAAATTAACATAAAAATATAGCCCTGTACCCACACATGTGCATTAAGTTAAGATGCTATATGACCACCAGAAGCCCTGACTTCCAGAAGGGGTTGGGGGAAGCCGCTATATGCAGGGTGATGTGCCTGGTGATGTACCTGGAGGACAGAACTTGTGACCCAGGCTGTTCTATCAGAGAGCCCAGTAGGAGTAACATCATTGGCCTTATAAAAGATGGGGCCAAGCAGTAGCAGAGGTCTCTTCCTGAGAGGAAGGTCTCTCTTTGGCTGGCCTTTCTGGTCTTAATTTATCTGGCCAGGCTATTTGACTTGCTGGGCTTCCCAGCCACTGTGTGAACTGGGGACCGAGAACTAAAAATGTGCAAAGGCAGCTGGAGACTTTGGTATTTAGGGCAACCTGATGATATTTTTCTTTCTCTCTTTCTCACTTTAATAAATAATTGTGAATTAATATGCAGTCTCCAAGATTATTTTAATTATAACATTGTGAGGATTAAATGCAATAATATTTGTAAAGTACTTAGCATAATGCCTGACACATAGTAACAGTAACTTGATAAATGCTTGATTTTCTTCTTCCTAGCCAATGTAGTTTATATTATCTGATAGATATGCCCTGTAAATGAATTCTGTGATATTCTTGTGATGTTCTCTATTCTTTTATTCATTTTCTGAATTCTATCTTCTCTGAGCATAGGAAATTAGCTGAATTACCTGAATAATCTTCCTAAGGCAAAGTTCTGATAACATTGCCTGCCCTGTTCAAAAATTGCCAATGGTTCCTTATTGATTATCATATCAAGTCAGAGGCAGTAAATATTTATTAGTGCCCATTATGTGCCAATTACTATGCTAAGTGCTGGGGATATAAGGAAAGGCAAGAAGGTCTCTTCCCTCAAGAAGAATGATCACAAACAAGATGAATATGGGAAAAATGTAATTATCTCATAGAATTAGAGATATGGAAATATTAAATACTAGATCAGGTCTCATTTTATAGTTGAAGAACTTAAGCCCCTAGAAATGAAGTGATTTGCTTCAGATTACAAAGTAAACTGGTATAATACTTGGTAAAAACTTTGCATTTATTTATTTTGGGATATATTATATCCCCCCAAACCCCAAGCAAAGGAGAGTATAAACTCCTTGGAGGCAGTAATTAAAATGACTGCTTCGTTTTAATATTTCTATCCCTAGTATCTGGTACACAGGTGTTTAATAAATGTTTGTGGAATTATTGAACTAAAAGATTCATCTGAAGCGATACACACCCCATTTGAGAACCCAACTACCACCCATTTCTCTTTCAATATTTTAAAAAAAAAAAAAACTTTGCCCTCTGTCTTAGAATCAATGCTAAGTATAGGTTCCAAGGAACAAGAGTAGTAAGGACTAGTCAACTGGGATTAAGTGACTTGCCCAGGAGCTAGAAGTAATCTCATAAGTCAAGGTCTGCTTAAGCATCATCTTATAAAGCTAGCAAGTTTCTGAGGTCAAATTTGAACCCATTGATATGGGGGTACAGGCTTTCCCAGATACCCCAAAACCTCAGATTGTGTGCCAGATCAGAGTGTACATAAAAGACTCATTTTTCTTTGCATTCCTGCAGTGGTAGGGAAGGTGACTTTGAGCCCCTCTGACCTCTCCCTTCATTCTTTTTTTTAAAATTTAATTAATAAATTTAGAATATTTTCCCATGGTTACACACTCTCCTCCTCCTTCCCTGCTCCCATAGCCAATGAGCAATTTAACTGGGTTTTACATGTATCATTGTTCAAGACTTAGTTCCATATTATTAATATTTGCTTTAGAGTGATCATTTAGAGTCTACATTCCCAATCATATCTCCATCAAGCCATGTGATCAAGGAAATGTTTTTCTTCTGTGTTTCTACTCCCACAGTTCTTCCTCTGAATGTGGATAGCGTGCTTTTTCATAAGTCCCTCAGAATTGTCCTGGGTCATTGCATTGCTGCCAGTACAGAAGTCCATTACATTCGATTTTACCACAGTGTATCAGTCTCTGTGTATAATGTTCTCCTGGTTCTGCTCCTTTCACTCTACATCAGTTCCTGGAGATCTTTCCAGTTCACATGGAATTCCTCCAGTTCATTATTCCTTTTAGCACAATAATATTACATCACCAGCAGATACCACAATGTGTTCAGCCATTCCCCAATTGAAGGGTATCCCCTCATTTTCCATTCTCCCTTCATTCTTGATGAGCACAGATAGGCACCTCCCAGCTTGCTCCTGATAAGCATCTATTTTATATTCCAGATATCTAATTATCCTCTAAACTGAACAATTTACCCCCTTTTGACTTTGAGGCACAGGACATAACCACATGACCTATTTTGGGTTCACAAGACCCACTAACATGCCATCATCATCCTTTCTCTAGTCACATAGGCCCTGTTGTCAAAAGAGTATAAAATCCCCATACCACATCCTTTCAGGGAGGCAGTGTTCCACCTGTATGTTGTCTCCCAGCCTTTCAACATTACTTCCAAATTAATAAATTTCTCTTTTTATTTTTAAGCTAAGTTTTGCATTCTTGCAAAGGGTAACTTGTCCTGAACCTGGAGTTTCACCTCAAAGCTCTCCCACAACACCATGACTTTCTTATCTCTACACCTGGTTCTCTGTCCACCTACCTGCTCCCTCTTTCAGTCTTGCTATATGTTTTGAAGTAATAAACTCAAGGCATTAATCAAGATAGGTAGATGTGAGGCAAATTTCTTAATTTTTAAAGTTGATAATTCCCAAACCCTAAAAAACAGAGTTTTCCCCAAAAAGCTTAATTAGTGTGAGAAAAGGAACAGTTCCTATTTTTATTATTAAATACTAATATGGACTAAGCTATTTGATCTAAAACATAGGCACCTGGTATTTGAAAAGCTTAAAGTATAGAATTCCCAACAACGAATCAGTTATATTTCCCCAGTGTTTTCAGTCCCTTGGATTTAGCCTTCTTGTTATTGTAGGTGTTCACAGTTACTTGGATAATGGAGTTCCATTTTCCCTGCTAGTAAAGTTCTCAGCAACAAAGAAACTCTGAATCTAGGTCAACTGCTAAGGCAGAAGCATCTGCCGCAAGGATCCCACCTGCCTGCCCTCTGGGTGTTAAGGCTAGAAGTACAATAGAAGATTCTTTGGGGGAAGGGGATGGAAGATACAATGAAAAGCACTGTAAAGGCATGCCAAAGAGCTCCCACTGTGGATTCATTCCCCAAAACCTCCTGAAAAGCTTTTGTCCTAATCTGTACTACTCTTTAGGAATGGTATCTGAGTCTTTGATTGAAAACTGACAATAATAATAATAATAATAATAGCTAACATTTATATAGCACTTTAAAGTTTTTAAAGTGCTTTAAACATATCACCTCATTTGTTATGCTTACTCAACTTATGAGCAACTTTTGAATGCTCAGAAAAAAAAAAACAAGGATTTTTTCACTTATTTCTGGTAAAGCTTTATAGAGGGCAGCTGGGTAGCTCAGTGGATTGAGAGTCAGGCCTAGAGACCGGAGGTCCTAGGTTCAAATCCGGGCTCAGACACTTCCCAGATGTGTAACCCTGGGCAGGTCACTTGACCCCCATTGCCCACCCTTACCACTCTTCCACCTAGGGGCCAATACACAGAAGTTAAGGGTTTTAAAAAAAATAAAAAAAAAAGAAAGAAAAACTTAAATCAATGGACTCATGACCAAATATTGCCTTGGAACCAATACATAGTATTGATTGTATGACGGATGGTAAGGGTTTAAATAATAATATTTTCCTTAAAAGCTAGGATTCATGTTTTCTAGTTCAGGACCAGAATGGAAGGGATATATTTGGGGGAATTCACAAACTGTAAAGGCCAATGAACTTTGGTTATTTTTTGTCCATTTGGTCATTTGGAACATTTAGTCATGAGTCCATTGATTTAACAGTTTTTCTTTCTTTTTTTCATTTTTTTAAAAACCCTTAACTTCTGTGTATTGGCTCCTAGGTGGAAGAGTGGTAAGGGTGGGCAATGGGGGTCAAGTGACTTGCCCAGGGTCACACAGCTGGGAAGTGTCTGAGGCCGGATTTGAACCTAGGACCTCCTATCTCTAGGCCTGACTCTCAATCCACTGAGCTACCCAGCTGCCCCTTAACAGTTTTTCTAAAACCAATTTACATGTAAAAACTATTTTTAACATTTTTTAAAATGATGATTTTCAAATTCTCTCCCTCCTTTCCTCCATTCTCCCCACCCCAATTCAGTTCTATCCCAACCCCTATCTCCTCCCTGAGATAGTAAACAAATTGATACAGATTTTACATGGGCAATCAAAATTTAGCATTAGTTTTAAGTTCACAGGATCATAGATTTGGAGCTAGAAGTAACCTCAGAGGTCAAGGTCTGCCTAAGCATCCCCTTCTTCATGAGGCCTTTCCTGATCACCATAGCTGCTAGTGATTCCTGATCAAAGATCTAACGTAACTTTATTTATTTATTTATTTTTAAACCCTTGTACTTCGGTGTATTGTCTCATAGGTGGAAGAATGGTAAGGATGGGCAATGGGGTCAAGTGACTTGCCCAGGGTCACACAGCTGGGAAGTGGCTGAGGCCGGGTTTGAACCTAGGAGCTCCTGTCTCTAGGCCTGACTCTCACTCCACTGAGCTACCCAGCTGCCCGTAACGTAACTAATTTATATATACTTATAAGTGATTTTCTTCCAACAGAATTTAAGCTCCTTAAAGTTAAGCACTAATTCATTTTTGAAGGTAGATAAGTGCCTGGCTCATAGTAGATACTTTACAAAGTTTGCTTTTTGATTTGGTTAAAGTGGGGAAACTGAGGCTCAGAGTTTAAATGACTTGCTCCATTTTAACCAGTTAGGAAGTAGAAGATTTTGAGCCCAGCTCCTCTGATTCTAAAGCCAACATTCTTTATACTGTGTGACATAATAGATAAAATGCTGTTTTAAAGCCAGGAGGACCTGGATTCAAATTCTGTTTTAACCCTTTTTTTTAACCCTTACCTTTTGTCTTAGAATCAATAGTAAATATTGGTTTCAAGACAAAGGAGTGGTAAGGGCTAAGCAATTGAATTTAAGTAACTTGCCCATGGTGGCACACGTAGGAAGAGTCTGAGGCTGGAGCTCCTGTTTCCAGGCCAGCCTCTCTATCCATTGAACCACCTACCTGCCTCTTGCTTTAACTGTTAATAATGGCTTGAGCCCAGGCAAGTCATTTAACCTTTACATACCTAAGGCAACTTCCATGGCCTTATCTTAGTCATAAACCAAGTTCCCTATAATGACAAATATAGAGACGCTTCACCACACATGAGTTAACAGGAAGCCCTCCTATCTTTGTTGTGGGACTTTGGCACTCTATAGAGTCGATGACTGAGATCTGTAATGGGAATCTTATCTCTTTGCCCTCAGAGTGCATTAGAATTTTCCACTCAGGTAAGTAAATAGCTCATAGCTGATGCTCAATAAATATTTACTAAATGTATATTAAGCACACACACACACACACACACACACAGAGCTTCTTTGAGTTCCTGAAACATTTGCTAAATGTGTGTGTGTATACATACACAAGCATATGCACATACATACATAAATACGTGTGTGTGTGTGTGTGTGTGTGTGTGTGTGTGTGTGTACACAGCAGGCTTCTCTGAGTTCCTGAATCACATAGATTACAATACTATAAAAGCTTGGGAGTTACAAAAATCTACTTTCTCTGCCCTGGTTATATTTACCAACTCATTCAGCAAAGATGAACTTTCTTAACCTACACCAGGTATTGCTAACTTTTCCCCTAGATCTGCTAGCCTTAGGTCTCAGAGAGTATTTCCTTGATTCTATTGTAACCAAAGCCCTTGTGATCTCTAATGTTTTCTCTTAGGAAATAAGGCAGAAGAAAAATGAAAGTTCTATGAGCAATTGAGAGTGGGGGGAGATAAAGGGAGCACTGTTTATTCACTGGCGCCTAAAGCAGGGCATCTGCTCACTCTGAGACATTTTAATGTCAGATTTCATTCTAGGAATTACAATTTATCTTATGCTCTGGTGACCCACAAAAGTAGCCAAAACTGTATGTAATTTGTTACTTCCTTGCTCTAAGTTGGCTTCAGCCAAATGAAAATTCAGGACTGAAGAAACAAGTATCCAGAAGGAAACTGAATCAACCTAACATAATGGCCAGTCTGATCCAAGTAAGACAAAGTGTAGAGTGTGAGCCAGGTGTGCCACACTCTGTGAATTCCTGGTGCCAAGCAGGATTCCTAGCAATGCCTTCTCCACGCCATTCCAGAGAATGAGAAATCAGAAGCAGTTAGGGATCTCACTCTAAAAAAAAATATGCCTTGTTTGCCATCGCCCTCCCGTTCCTCCCATCTTGGTCTTTCTAGAGCCTCCAGCATCTTAGGTGGGCTCTAGCCAGAGGTGTGCTGGAGCCAGCTCTACTGAATCATGAGAGTTGATTGTTTAAATTTTTAACATTCACACCTCTGAAATCACCAAATGCAATAAAATAAGGATTTGATTTACTATTTTGTTGATTGTCTATCTTAAAAAAAAAGTGATGGAGAAAATTTGGCCATTCATCCACTGGGGGACCATGAGGAAGTCACTTCTCCCAGCTATAAAATGAAAAACATAGGACTCTGAAGGCCCTTCCAGTTCAAAGATTCAATGAGATGGTACCCATTACTATCACTCTTAAGAAAACCCAGTGGCATCTCATGGTAGACCTGAAGATTTTAGAGCTAGAAAGGACCTCAGAGGATATCTAGTACAACTTCTTTATTTTTTCAATCAGAGAAACTAAGGCCTGAAGAGAACAAATGCCTGGTCCATGCAAGTAGTAAATGGCTAACACATGATTTGAATCCACTCTTCTGATTTGAAATATACATTTCAAATTTCGCTGTGCCAAGGGGCAGCTGGGTAGCTCAGTGGATCGAGAGTCAGACCTAGAGACAGGAGGTCCTAAGTTCAAATCCGGCCTCGGACACTTCCCAGCAGTGTGACCCTGGGCAAGTCTCTTGACCCCCATTGCCCACCCTTACCACTCTTCCACCTAGGAGCCAATACACAGAAGTTAAGGGTTTAAAAAAAATTTCACTGTTTCACAGCCTATCATTTGATAAGGTCTCTAGACACAGTGAGAGAGGCTGGCAATATGGTAACACTGATCTATAAAGACTTTTCATTGAACAGCTTCCTGGAAACCAAAAGGTAGAGACCAAAGTCAGACCTGTAGTTGTATCACTGTTGCAGGTCCTGAATGACTCAATGAGTGTGATTAGTGGTAAGGAGTTGATATGACATTTAGAACATGGACAATATTAGATTATTTTGTTTTCATATGCTTTCTAGAGTTATCCAGGGCCCCATCTCCTATTAAAAATGTAAATCTTAAAAAAAATGATGGAGAAAAATGTTAATACTACAGATTAAACTTAAATGTATATACTGTATATAGTTGCTGTTGTTGTTTTTCAGAGAATCAGTTGTTTTACCAGCACATCTCCAGTCACAACTCACTTTATTCCTTGGCCATCTTCCCATCAATCATCTTGCCTACATATGTATCTTCTACTGTTGGGGAAATTAAGGGCCTAATAATGTGAATTCTAAATGAAAGAGACCTTGTAATTTTTAAACTATCCTTGTCTAAATTTTAAAATAAAATGTGTTTTAAACTTTGGTATTCTAACAATAATCCCAGCATAGAGAAAGCATATCTTCATTTTATCTCGAGATTGCCCAAGCTCCATACATGAGAATGATATAATTTAAAAATTATGCCTTTTAAAAAGTAACTCACTTTAAAGAACTAAGTAATACTAATAACTATTTATAAAGCATTTTGAAGTTGCCAAAGCACTTTCTACATATTCTCTCACTTATTCTTCATAAACCTGGGAAATAGGTGCTACTAATATAATGCTTCATTCTACTTCTGCCTCTGCTTTGGACTCCCCAGATTTCACCTCTGTGATCCAGCTAGCTGCAAACACTTCCTGGAACTTCCCTCAGTTCCTGGGACCTCTTTACCTTAGAGTAGTCCTTTGTCCCTGCAGCCCCCTTCTCCCATTGATGAGTTCCTCTGGGGCCTCCATTTTGGAGAAGGGCCCAGGTTGACCAACTTCTATTCCTCTCCTTGCTGTCCTTCTTACTTTCTGGACTTCCACATCATGCACAAAGGTGAGTACTTTCCCCACTTTCTCTTTTCAACTCCCCTTTTGCGTGTCGTCTTTCCCAATTAGAATGTAAGCTTCTAGAAGGCAGAAGCTATCTTCCGTTTTTCCTTATATTTGTATTCCAAGGTTTAGTTAGAACAGAGCTTAGCAGACACTATGATTTAATAAATGTATGTTATGTTGCCTATTATTATCTCTCTTCTGAAGATGAGGAAAGTGGAGTTGACCAAGATTAAGTGTTTTGTCCAGGGCCAGAGTGGTATTAAGTATCTGAGGCAGGATCCAAACTTAGGTCTACCTGCCTCTAAGTCTAGCTTTTATCCACTACACCCAGATAGAGTCTTATTATAAACAATAACAAGGCAATAACAGTCCCTTAGAAGAAAACAAACTATTCAAAGATATAAACCCACTGTAATGGAAAGGTATTTGGATTCCAAAGAAAGAAGCAGACCACTCTAATGTGGATTATGTATGTTGACTTATTAGAATTGTGGGAGTAATTAGATTGGAAAAAGGGAGTTTTCTCACAAGACCAGCCCTTTGGTGGCAATAGGACAGAGTAATGGATCCCCACAACCTCCCTTAGGCCAGGTCAGACATTATATAGAAACAAAACAAGGAAGTCATGATGTCAGAGATGGCCCATGATCACATGTAAGTTTTCCCATGGGACAGTTGAGGCTTTGTTTGCTGACTATGTTGATGATAAAGGTAGTTTATATTCTTTTTTTTAACATTTATTAATATTCATTTTTAACATGGTTACATGATTCATGCTCCTACTTTCCCCTACACCCCCCGCATTCCCCCCACCCATGGCCAACGCATATTTCCACTGGTTTTATCATGTGTCCTTGTTCAGGGCCTATTTTGAAATTGTTGATAGTTGCATTGGTGTGGTCGTTTCAAGTCTACATTCCCAATCATGTCCACCCCGACCCATGCGTTCAAGCAGTTGTTTTTCTTCTGTGTTTCCTCTCCTGCAGTCCTTCCTCTGAATGTGGGTAGCATCTTTACCATAAATCCCTCAGAACTGTCCTGGGTCATTGTATTGCTGCTGGTACAGAGGTCCGTTACATTCGATTTTACCACAGTATATCAGTCTCTGTGTACAATGTTCTTCTGGCTCTGCTCCTTTCGCTCTGCATCTGTTCCTAGAGGTCTTTCCAGTTCACATGGAACTCCTCCAGTTTATTATTCCTTTAAGCACAATAGTATTCCATCACCAGCATATACCACAGTTTGTTCAGCCATTCCCCAATTGAAGGACATTCCCTCCTTTTCCAGTTTTTTGCCACTACAAAAAGCGCAGCTATAAATATTTTCATATAAGTCTGTTTATCTATGATCTCTTTGGGGTACCAACCCAACAATGGTATGGCTGGATCAAAGGGCAGGCATTCTTTTATAGCCCTTTGAGCATAGTTCCAAATTGCCATCCAGAATGGCCGGAACAATTCACAGCTCCACCAGCAATGTATTAATGTCCCAGTTTTGCCACATCCCCTCAAACATTCATTACTCTCCCCTTCTTTCATTTTAGCCAATCTGCTAGGTGTGAGGTGATACCTCAGAGTTGTTTTGATTTGCATTTCTCTAATTATTAAAGATTTAGAACACTTTCTCATGTGCTTATTGATACTTTTGATTTCTTTACCTGAAAATTGCCTATTCATGTCTCTTGCCCATTTATCAATTGGGGAATGGCTTGATATTTTATACAATTGATTTAACTCGTATATTTGAGTAATTAGACCCCAGTCAGAGTTTTTTGTTATAAAGATTTTTCCCAATTTGTTGTTTCCCTTCTGATTTTGACTACATTGTTTTTGTTTGTACAAAAGCTTTTTAGTTTAATATAATCAAAACCGTTTAATTTACATTTTGTAATTTTCTCTAACTCTTGCTTGGTTTAAAAATCTTTCCTTTCCCAGAGATCTGACAAGTATACTATTCTGTGTTCACTAAACGTATTTATAGTTTCCCTCTTTATATTCAAGTTATTCACCCATTCTGAATTTATCTTGGTGTAGGGTGTGAGATGTTGACCTAAACCTAATCTCTCCCATATTGTTTTCCAAATTTCCCAGCAGTTTTTGTCAAATAGTGGATTCATGTCCCAAAAGTTGGGCTCTTTGAGTTTATCATACACTGTCTTGCTGATGTCATTTATCCCAAGTCTATTCCACTGATCCTCCCTTCTGTCTCTTAGCCAGTACCATATTGTTTTGATGACTGCTGCTTTATAGTATAGTTTAAAATATCTGATACTGCTAGGCCCCCTTCCTTTACATTTTTTTCATTATTTCCCTTGATATTCTTGATCTTTTGTTATTCCAAATGAAATTTGTTATAGTTTTTTGTAATTCAGTAAAGAAGTTTTTTGGTAGTTTGATAGGTATGGCGCTAAATAGGTAAATTAATTTGGGTAGAATGGTCATTTTTATTATGTTAGCTTGTCCTACACATGAGCAATCAATGGCTTTCCAATTGTTGAGATCCAGTTTTATTTATTTGGAAAGTGTTTTGTAGTTGTTTTCATATAATTGCTGTGTTTGTTTTGGTAGGTAGATTCCTAAGTATTTTATATTGTCTAGGGTGATTTTAAATGGTGTTTCTCTTTCTACCTCTTGCTGCTCTAATGGGTTGGAAATGTATAGAAATGCTGATGATTTATGTGCATTTATTTTGTATCCTGCAACTTTGCTAAAGTTGTTGATTATTTCTAC
>NC_058130.1:666831475-666871759 GCF_016433145.1 Gracilinanus agilis | reverse complement strand
CTTACACTCTTGGTTCAGCCACATTATTCTATTACCTTCCTTCCAATACCTTTCGTGTGATGTGCAAAAATGCCAACCTAGAGGATGATTGACCCCAGAGCCATCCTCTAGATGTGTTGGTGAACCTTTTAGAGATCAGGTTCCCAAACTGCACCTTCAAGTTGCCTGTGAGTCCCACCCCACCCCCCCCAGTTACCCCAGAGAGTGGAGGGAGGAAGTACTCCCATTGGTCTGCTAAACAGAGGGGCAGGGCATGCAAAAATGTCTTCAGGCTCAGTGGAAAGGCAGAATGGAGCAGTACCCTCCATGCCACCAGGGCACAAGTGCCGCATCTTTACCAACATGGCTCTAGACTATTGCAAAACCTCTGCTCCAATCACAACTAGCCTGAGTCATCTCTATTCTCATCCCTACCATCTCAACTAGATCAGATGACTTGGCTTCAATATGAGCTCCAAAAAGTACTTTCATGAGCAAGTGAGCTTTGGTTCTTGTTTTCATTTACGTAGAATGGGAATAATATTATTTGAACTCTATTAGGTGGTTTCCAGGAAAGTAACAGTCAACTAATCAATAAGTATCATTAGTAGCTACTATTTATAGCCTTTGAAGATTTCCAAAGCAAACTCTATTCCTTTTACCAATATAGATCACAACCTCTCTATGTCTGAGCAGTGGCCCATATCTTTCCAACAAATCCTCTATGGAGAACACACCAAATGACCTGGAGGCTTTCCTCTAGTTAAACTAATATCTCAAGAAGACCAACATAGTACTAAGGTTATCTATCCTACTCCTCATTATGAGTCTATGACTAGTCTATCTCTTTTTTCTACTCCATACACTTCTTCAACAAGGTCATTTACAACACTTTGTGAACTCATTAACATTAGAAACATGCTTCAACTTGCTGATTTATATAACCTATGCATCTTTCCATTCCCCTCTGGGTCATGTGTAATTCTAAAGCTCCTGAGACAGTTCTTGTTCAGTCATTCAGTCATGTCTGACTATGGTTTCCTTGGTAAGGATACTTGAGTGGTTCACCATTTCCTTCTCCAGTGTGTCCCCATTTTACAAATGAGAAACTGATATGCCTAGAGTCACACAACTAGTGTCTGAGGCCAGATTTGAACTCAAATTTTCCTGACTCCAGGCCCAGTGATCTAGGCATTATATTACCTAGCTGCTCACTGTCTGAGATAGCACTATCCCATAATTCTGAGACACATAGCATCATTGGATTAATATTGGTATTCAGGAGATGAATTTTTATGGCAGTGAACAATATGGCATTATTGAGAGATCTATATAATTTTCTTCATGTGTTTCATTCAACATGATCAATTTTTACTAACCAATTCTGGTCTCTGATCATTGTTAATCTGTGGTGCCACCTAAGATATGTACAGACTAACTCAGTTTCAGTCTAAACGATTTGGATTTTTAAAATTTACTTTGTTTTATCAGTGTGGATGTTTAGGTAGATTCCTTTCCAATTATTGTGTCTTTCTCTAAGGAGACTGTTAATGTTCCAAGGCTCAGTACAATTGGTGGGATCTTATCTATGAAGAGCAGCAGCTTGAGAATCTCACTTGGATTCTACATAGGATATCTTTGATAAAATAAGAAACACCTCACATGAGCATATAAGCATCCACACTTATTTTCCATATTAATAAATGGCAGTCAGCATATGTCAATGGACATTTATTCAACCAACATTTGGCACAGTCAATAATGTTGTCAAATCCAGGTTCAAGACATTAGGAGAAATATCCTATTTGGGGTTTTCCTGGCAAAGATACTGGAGTGGTTTGCCATTTCCTTCTCCAGCTCATTTTCAGATAAAGAAATTGAGACAAACAGAGCTAAGTAACTTGCCCAGCCAGTAAAATGTATAGGTCAGATTTGAACTGAAGAAGATGAGTCTTCCTGACACCAGTCAAGACTCCACTGAGCCACCTTGCTGCCACAATCTATACTTTAGTAGTGAGATAAGAGGCATAGATAACTATAATATACAGCAGTATCCATTAAGTACAATAGAAAAGTGCAAAGTAAAATGTTATATATGTTCTATTATTTGGATATCTGAGTCATACACAATTTTGATTTGTGTGTGTGTGTGTGAGAGAGAGAGAGCCAGAGAGAGTGAGAGTGAGTTAGAAAGAGAGAGAGAGAGAGAGAGAGAGAGAGAGAGAGAGAGAGAGAGAGAGAGAATGAGAGAGACTTCTGTAAGAAGGGCCTTCAAGTCTACATTTTTTTCCTGAATCAAATATGTTTTAAAAATCAATTAATGAAAGGTACCTTTAAAGAATTAAGGGAAGAGAAAAATTTTAGCACATCAGATGTATCCTCTTTGGAGAAATTCTAGTCTGAGGCAGACAAGTCTTGAATGGAATAAATAAGCCTAGAGCATTCATGACCTGTATCAGCGGAAGAAATGACCACAAGAAAGGATTTCAGGATCTCTACAAATATCTAGTAGTCCTTTTAAGTATAACCAACCACTTAATCCAAAACAGTCCAATAAGCATTTCTTCAGTGCTTGCCATATGCAAGGCACTGTCCTAGGTGCTGGAGATAAAGAAATAGAAATAAATCAGTCCCCGCCTTCAAAAAGCTTATTGTTCACTGAGGATGAGAGGAGCAGGGAAAGTAACTAACATTTAAATAGCATTTTAAAGTTTACAAGGTACTTTCTATACAGTATTTCAGTAGAACCTCACAGCAATTGTGTGATGTAGGTACTTCAAGTATTTCCCCAACTTTATAGATGAGAAAATTAAAGCACAGACTAGTTGTGACTTGCCCATGTTCAATTCAACAATACAACAAGCATTTATTAAACTGCCTACTACGTATCAAGACATTTTGCTAAGTTCTAAGAATGCAAAGAGAAAATGAAAAAGTCCATTGCCCTCAAAGAGCTTCAATTCTAGAAGTTTAGTATCAGAGGCAGGATTGGAACCCAAGTCTCTCTCTATACCAACTATGACACTAGGATTTGACCCTATAGCTGAGAAAATGGAATAATTGTCCTGAAGGGAAAAAAACAACTATGAAATTATTATTAAAGTTTTCTTTCGGGGGCAGCTGGGTGGCTCAGTGGATTGAGAGACAGGCCTAGAGAGAGGAGGTCCTAGGTTCAAATCTGGCCTCAGACACTTCCTAGCTGTGTGACCCTGCCTAGCCCTTACCACTCTTCTGCCTTAGAGCCAATATATAGTATTAATTCTAAGACAGAAGATAAGGTTTTGTTTGTTTTTTTTTTATTAAAAAAATTAAGTTTCTTTTTAACCACATTTCAAAGACAAAAAATACAAAACCAATCAAAGGGATAACAAAAATGAATTCTTATTCTCAATGTTTCAGAAAATTAATTTATCTGAGTTACCCCACTTCAAAATTAATAGAACACATAAGAAATGACAAACAGGCTAATTTTTTTAAAACATGGAAAGAACTATACAAGATAATGAAATAGAACCACGAGAACATTATAAAAGGCCATGGAACTAATGCTTGAACAATAAACCTTGAAAATGAACAGAAAGGTAAATATGAAAGACTTAATTTATGTGAACATGATGGCCTCCCTGGAGATATCATTTGAGATGAAGAAAGAGTGGAGAGGAACTGGGGCACTTGTAGATGGGATTTATTATGTGGATATGAAGAAAAGTAAATTAAGCAGATTTTTTATTTCATTTGTGAATTATCTTCTTTTTCTTTGTATATGAAAATGCTCATATTGTTTGGCTTTGTAAGCATTTGGAATAATAAAAGAGTGTAAAAATTTTAAAATTAAAAAATTAATAGGCTGATTTTCACAAAGAAAAGAAAGAAAATAATCTTATTTACTGAAATTAGAAAGATATTCAGGGTAACTTTTTTTTATCAGTCTAAGATCTTTTTCCATGGAAACACTACATTCCAGGGCAAAACAATACCAACAAAGGGAAATTCATTTTTGACAATAAAGGCCACCCATTCACGGGAACAACTGGGCTAAATATTTATTATGCTCAAAGGCAAATTCTTTTATTCATAAGTTTGTTTTGCTTTGGATTACTGAATATGTACAGTAGTTGGCAAAAGATTCTACAACTATTTAATGACACAGAAACTTCAGCTAAGAATATTAGATCTTTCCATCAAGGTCAAACTTTTTTTAAAAAGGAGAATAAGTTTGATGGTATCTTACACAAAAATAATTTAGACCATAGGCATGAGCTAAGGGCATAAATAGTTCAGCATGTACCTCAAGGCTAACACATCATTATGACAGAATTCTAGGTGGGCAAATGGAGATTTTAAAACAAGGGTTGCATTAAACATTGGTAAGGCCCCCTGGGAAAAATAAAAATAGTGAGCCCCTCTTAATTCCTCTCCAAGGAGGCCTGTGACACAAGTTCACTTGATAACTTTGCAAAATGATTAGGCCTGTTCAGAGCATTTACCCAAGGCAGCATGCTATGTACCAGTGCTTCTTTGCTTTTCTCTTTTTTTTTTCCCTTCACCCACAATATGGAAGGAAATAAGAGAGAAAAGACCAGGAAAAGGAGTCTTAAAAATCAAACAGAGGAAGAGAAGGGCTTTGGATTCATCTCCAACTCTTCATTCTTACTCTTCTACTATATCAAGGATTCTTAATCTTTTTTGTGTCCTGAACACCTTTGGTAGTCTAGCAAAGGCTATGAACCCCTTCTCAGGATAATGTTATTAATGCACAAAATAAGATACATAAGATTACAAAAGAAACCAATTATATTGAAATGAAGTTATCAATTTCTTTTAAAGTTCATAGAAACTGGGTTAAGAATTTTTTGTGAATGTATACAATCAGTTTCAAAGTCTTATCAATTCTAAGTCCACACTTTGCCCCTTCTCTCCACTCATGCCACAACTCCTCTAGTTTAGATACTATTTGTATTACTGCAATAGCCCCCTCTCCTTGCCTGAAGTCTGTCTTCTCCCTCTCCAATCCATCCTCCAGACAACTCACAAATTCACATTTGAGGAGGCTAGGAAATATCTAAGGCCACATTTGAATCCATGTCCTCTCGACTCTAGGCCTGGTGCTGCTAACTGCCCTACAAATCATATTTCAACAGAATGGCTTCCTTTATAATTTGGTATATTTTATTGTAAGAATTTCAAAATATTATTCTGGGAAGGGGTCCATAGATTTTTGCCCAACTACCATAAGGAAGTCCATGACTCAAAAGGTTAAGAACCCCACAGCTGGAGCTACCAAATCCTAGTGGATCTGATCTCTAAGTGTCCATACTAGGTTTCAGTGGCACTAATTTTTATCATGAATTTAATTGTATCCTCTTTTGGAGAAAGTACTGGAACTGGAGTCAGGAAGAACTAAGTTTAAACTCCACTTTCCACATTAACTATGTGGTCATAGCCAATCTCTCTGCATCTAAACTTCATCAGCAGCAAATTGGGATTAATCTTAATTGTCCTACATACCTCCCAAGAGTTTATGAGAGGCACAAATGAGATAATGAATGAAAAACATTTTTCAAGCTTTAATCTGCTATATAAATCAGTTAATATTACATAGTATCTAACAAATAATTAATATTTAAATATTACATTATAGCATTAATACTAAATAACTATATCTAATCATCCAATGCAACTTATAAACAGATAATACAAGATCTACTTGATAAATAAAAAGAAGCCACCAAATCTAAATTGACTTTCAAGTAACAATGCAAATGGTACCTCCCATCAACAAATTGAGGATGGAAAAACAAAACAAGAGAAATGCAAGCATCAGCACCCACAGTCAGCTCTGGCCTTCCCTTTTATCATCTTTGAAAGGTGGCTTAACTTCCTCTCAGATGGATAACAGTTGATTCTACAGAATGAGGCTGGAGTCTTTCTATTGATTGCCAAAAGAAGTAATCATAGAAACCAGGGTCTTCCCCTCTAGGTCTTCAATCTTTGCTACCAGTATCACCCTTTCCTTATTTTGACATTCAAACTAAACATGACACTGATGAGAAAATGAAAAGCTGTCCCTTTCTTTGGAAGCAAGCCCCAAGATATAAATCATCTGTATTCACCCGAGCCTTTCCATATGGCTAACATTCTGGGAAAGATTTCTCTTAATTTTTTTTCTCTGCCACAAAATTGAAACGTGTTTCCTTTTCTAGCCTCAAAAGATAATATTATAAATCTGTTTTCCACATGGCTTATAGCATCCAAAACCATGTCTCTCTTCTAAATATCATTAATATCTTCCTTATTAAATTAATGGCTGCCAAACACATTTTAAAATTGTAAGCCAATATAATAATCACAACTAGGGTTCAGTGTGAAGCAGGATGGGACAAAT
The DNA here is from genome assembly GCF_016433145.1 of Gracilinanus agilis. Lineage (NCBI taxonomy): Eukaryota > Metazoa > Chordata > Mammalia > Didelphimorphia > Didelphidae > Gracilinanus > Gracilinanus agilis. The sequence goes on along the minus strand of NC_058130.1, from coordinate 666,865,395 downwards.
CAGGGATATAGAATAAGACAGACCCACCGGAGCAAAACAATTAATCAGAGGATATTCCCAACAGCATACTAGCCTGTGTAAAGGAGATTCAGTAATTGTCAGTAAGTAGAAGTCTCAACAGGCAGGTAGAACACAGAATCGGGAAGTCTGATAAGCAATAGATAAAGGTCCAGATATATAGGCAGTCAACATCAGGTATCAGAAACCCAATTTCAAAGCAGATTTTATTAAACAGCAAACTTCATCTGAATGACAATTCACAAAACAATGAAGTAACTAGTAGGAAGGAAACTGTCTGAAATCTACTTCTTTTAACTGAAATTATATAGAATTCTAAAACTCATCTTGCATGTTCATATTTGGTCCCTCAGAAGGAATAATAATTAGATCTATTTGAAATATATTGATAGCATTTGAAAAGTAAAAGTGTTTAGGAAAAAAGGATAAAATTTTTCTTCTGCAGAATAAAGCATATCACATTTTAATTGGAAATGAATGGAGATAATGACAAAAAGACAGATTTAGAGATGACATAGTAGTTTTCTTCAAGTATATGGAGGCCTTTTGTTTTGAAGATGAGAGAAAAAAATGTTAGCTTTGATCCAGAGGTAGAACTAAGAATAATTCAAAGAGGAAGATTTGTACACAAAATAAAGAAAAACTTCCAAACAATTAGAGTTGTTCCAAAGTGGAATGGATTGTCTTTGGGGGATGGTGGGTTCCCCTTATTAGACATCTTTGAGCAAAGGATAGGTAACTTCCTCTTGAGGATAGTATAAAGAAGGTTTATAATGAGAAACAGGTTGGACAAGATCTAAAATCCCTTTTAACTCTGAGATCCTATAACTCCATGATCATTTTTAATGTAAAGGACAAAATGTGGGTTTTTTTCTTCTTTGCTTCTTGCAAGGCCTGTTTTCCAATGCTTCTTGATTCTATGATGTGATATTTTAATTGATTCTATGAAATAATATTTAAATACTCAAGTAGATCTGTCCCCATTAGACTTAAGTTCCTTGAGTGCAGGGATTATCTTTTGCTTTTCTTTGTTCCTCAGTGCTTACCACGGTGCCTGACTGGCACATTTAATAAATTCTTGATTAGTTGGTTGTTGTCCTTCATAATGGAAGAGACCAAAATGATATCACTGGTGATGTCTTCTGACTCATACATAAATTGAATTTGAGAGGCTGAGTTGTATAAAGTCTTTGGCCTTACTCTTTCTATAGTCATGGAAGGCCAGTGGCAAGACAAAAGTTAAGATGATTGGTGATGGCTCCACATGCAACAGATGACCTTGGCTTCTTTGATGTCTAACCAAGCTCCACTTCCCTAACTCACCAATGGGTTTGAGGCTTGTCAGTTGCTCTCAACCCAGGTTACCCATCTGCCAAGTTAGGTGTGCCCACTGAATATGATATAGTATCTTGGAGTTGTTGGTGAGAGCTGGGTGGCAGGTGGACAGCAAAAGAGGAAAGAAACTCTTGTAAAGGGCTCACCAATCCCTCACACCAGAGGTACTATTCTCCTCTGGACAGCTCATTTACCCCCCAAAATACTTAATGACTAAATGACTTACTGTTCCACAAACAAGACACTCCATCTCTTGACTCTAGGCATCTTTTTTTTTCCACCTTTGTTCTACCTACTGATGTCCCTGGCTTCTGTTAAGTCTCAGCTAAAATCCTATCTTTTGCTGAAAGCCTTTCTCAACTGATCTTAATTCTAGTACCTTCCCATTATTAGTTATTTCCTATTTACCCTGTAGATATCTTGCTTTGTATATGTTTGTTTGCAGATTGTCTCCCCTCATTAGATTTTAAGCTCCTTGAGGACAGAGACTATTCTTTGCCTCTTTTCATATCTCTTAGCACCTAGCACAGTACCTAACACATAGTGAGTGCTTAATAAATATTGATTGACTGAATGATGATTACCATATTATATTTTTAAATGTTCATACTGTAGGCAAGAGGCAAAGACTCCAAATATTCTCCTTGCTTATGGTAACAGTACTTTAGCTGTTATTACACTAGTGCTTTGAAAAGGGTAAAGTTTTGTTTTTGTTTTTCCTTTTTTCAAGCTTGCCATGAAAGCAAAATTTTGTGTTTTCCATGTTGTAAAGTTGTTGCTTTATAGTGGTGAGATAGAGGACACTCCTGCCTATGAAGAACTAAGAATGAATTATCACACAGATGGCAATGGGTGCGTGTAAACAAGCTGTAGAATATAATCAGCAAGGACTCCAAAGAAAAATAGCAGTAAAGGATCTGATCAAGAAAATGGTGTTAGGAAGAGGAAAAGAGGGACTGATCATGCAGAAAGATTGATTGGGGACAAAATGGGGAATAGATGGCAACAATGTTATTTTGTTACCCTTATGATGTTGGGAGAGGGAAAAGAAAGCCTCCAGAACAATAGGTGGACCCCCTATGGCAAGCTTTTGGGAATACATGAGCTAGACTCACACAGGATGGACAGGAAGGGGTAGCTTGGAATTTGGATTTTTAGAAGGATCTCCAAAAAATATCAGTCAGCTAATAGACATTTATTAAATGCCTACTATGTGCCAGTCACTGTTCTAAGTGCTGGGAGTACAAAAAAAAAGGCAAAAGAAGATCCCTCTTCTCAAAGAGCTCACAGTCTAATGGAAATAGGCTTGCTTGGGAATTTAAATGTAATTTCATAAACTTTGAGAATTGTAGAGATATGAGATGTTGAAAAACAAGTGAAGGTAATAGGTAAAGAAGAAACACAATTACTTTTTTGCACATAAAATGATGGCGAATTTAGAGAACCCTAGAAAATCAACTTAAATTAATTAAAATAAGTGATAACTAGCAGAGCTTCAGAATCACAGTAAGTCCATATAAACATTTTTATATTCCTGATAAAACCCAACAGGAAGAGATAGAAAAATTCCATTTGAAATAACTAGAGAATATATACAACACTTGGGAGTCTACTTACAAAGATACCCACAGGAACTATATGAACCCAACTATGATACATTATTTATGGAAATAAGAAAAGATTTAAATAATTAAAGAAATATTCACTGCTCATAAATAGGGCAAGTCAATATAATAAAAATGTAATACTACCTAAATTAATTTACAATTCAGTGCCATACCAAGCAAACAACCAAAGCAGGCAGAAAACTACTTCATGCAGGCAGAAAAAAAAATAACAAATTCTTCTCAAGGAACAAAAAATCAAGAATCTCAATGTTAATAATGAAAAAAGTGGAAAAGAAGTCCATTTAGCAGTACCAGATATAAAACTCTATTATTGGGCAGTGATAATCAAAACTTTGGTACTGAGTAAGAAACAGATTGACTCATGGAGTGGATTAGGTATAAACCATTCAGAAACAAATGAAACTGGTAGCCTAGTATTCAATAAACCCAAAGCTCCACAATTACTGAGCAAATGACAGTTTGACAAAAACTGTTCAGAAAACTGGACAGCAGTCTGGCAAGAACTCAATTTAGACAAACACTTCATATTATATACCAAGGTAAGCTCCAAATGTGAAGAGAAGATTTTGGATGACTACAATTATAGCTTGAGCTGGAGGCCTAAAAAGGTTAGAGGACTTCTTTAAATCACACAGCTAGTAGCAACACAAAACTCAACCCTAGATACCATAGTTAAAAGTTCAATACTTATTTAGAAATCAATCAGCATCAACTAGATAATTCTTTACCATGGAAGCAGTGAGAACAATCCAGTTATTTCCTTTCCTCCCAGGTCCTCACACACATATTTTTTTAACATACAATTATATTTTTTTATCAATCACATGTATCAATATATACTTTGTAAATCTCAAAACATTATATAAATGTGTGTTGATAATAGCAAAATAGATTTCCATATAAAAAAAATTCAGAATAAAAGAATTAGGACAATTGCTGGGTTATCCAGATAGTACAGGTAATTTTTTTTTTGATCCAGGAATGTGAAGTCCTTGAACTCAGTGACCATTTCATTTTTTATCTTTATATCCTCCACACCTAGCATACACATGGCATATAGTAGATATTTAATAAATGTTTGTTAATTGATTATTGCTTTTTCTGCTTCTATAAATAAGTTTATCTGCACATGAAGGCTTAAATGTGCTTTCACAATTATGGAATTTAGACCTTTATTTTTCTCCCAAACCTTTACAGTTACAAAATAAAGGGAAGTTTTTCAAATGTTGATGTTAGGAAAAAGAGTACTTGTAACCACTAAGATGGCAACCAGTGGCTATGGTGAAAGGAGAAACTTTAGTGAAGCAAATAAACTGAGAGAGATATGAATACTCCAATAAATAGCATAGCCAAAAGACAACTAACCTTCTGTTGGTAGAGATGGTTTACTTCCATTGCCTTTGGGCTTTGGTTCTTTAGGCTTAGGTTCTTTTCTTTTTTCCAAATCTTTAACTAAAAGAAAAATGAATAAGTGTATTAGCCATTGATATTTAAGAATAATCAAAAGTACCAAGCATAATAATTATAACAATAATAATAGCTAATGTTTCATTTCCAAAGCACTTTACATCTGTTAATTCATTTGATCTTCACAACAACCCTGTAAGGTAAACATTATTATTATCCCCATTTGACAAATAAGGAGACCAAGGCATAGAGCAGTTAAGCGCCTTGCTGAGGGTCACACAAAGGGGTATATGAGGCAGAATTTAAACTCAAGACCTTCTAATTATAAGTCAGGGGGTGGGAAGCAGAGCCAAGATGGCAGAGAAGGTACAGGGACCCATCTGATTTCTACCAAATTTCCCTCCAAAAAGCACTGGTAGAACATCACAAAAAGCATTAATATAATACCTCAAAACAAATTTGGAGCAGTATAACCCACCAAAAGATAAGGGGAAGTAATTTTTCAGCCTGAAACAACTTAGAAGGCCAGAACAAGGGATCTAGTGCAACAAAGGATACCACCAGAGCAGACTCCACCCAAACAACAGGTATTGGGCTGCTCAGAAGTAGCAGCCAAGACTTCTGGAATTCTTAGCCATAGAGAGTAAGAGGGTGTTGAACAATTGCTCAGAAGGAGATTACAGGCGCCCCTTTGCTGGCTCTGGAGACAAGACTAATGTCACATTGCCCATATGCAGAACTAGGTCTCAGTCCTGGTACACAGTCGCAGAATGAGGAGAAGTACCAGCATCCACCATCACTTGCAGCCAAAGGAGAGCAGGGGATTCTGGTCACAGTTCCAAGGGGTAAAAGAGTGCTTGAGGTTACTCACAGACCAGAGCACAGGCCCAGAGAGTATTAAATTAAATACCCTTCTCCTTACATCATACCACCTTAGAAGAATTGAAAGCAGATAGATCCCAAGTGTCAGCTTTGAAAGCAACAACACAAAGAACTTGATGTTTGGAACAGTGCTCCCTTCACAACAGTTACTGAGCCCAACTTGAACAGTTTTTTAAATGAAAAGAAAAGAAAAATTGAGGAAAATGAACAAGCAACAACAACAAAAAAAACCACATTATTTTGGTGATAGGGCAGACTCAGATTCAGAAGTCTATACTGCTGTATCCAAAGCCTCCAAGAAAAATATCAATGGCTTTCAAGCCCAAAAAGAATTAAAAGAAGAGCTCAAAAAGGATTTTAAAAAATCAATAAGAGAGAGAGAAGAAAATTTGAGAAAAAAAACGAGAGTGATACAGGAAAATCATGAAAAAGTGTCAACAGCTTGGTAAAAAAGGCACAAAAAAATACTGAAAAAATTAATAGCTTGAAAAAAAATGCCAATTGGCAAAAGAGGCACAGAAATCCAAAGAAGAAAAGGACTTTTTAAAGAGGAGAATTGGCAAATGGAAAAGGATATACAAAAATGTACCAAAAAGAAAATCTTCTTTATAGACAGAATTGACCTTTTAGAAAAAAGAAGTACAAAAATTCACTAAGGAAAAGAACTCTTTACAAAGTAGAACTGATCAAATGCAAAAGAGGACTGAAAACTTCCTTTTATGGAACCCCCAAATTTGCCTTTGGAACTTGCCTTCAGGAGAAGTTCCAAACTGACCCTTTATCTTAGGCTGAAAAATAAAGCTTAAAGTACCCAATGATCTCAGCTTAGATAAAATCAGTAGATATAATCAAATCTCAAGTCCCCCTTTGTCTTATCTCTTAACTTAATTAAGTTGTGTCAATCACAACACTCCCAAGAGTGCCCTGAACCATATTAAAATGTAAGTGGGGAATATTTAACAATATAAATAAAAATACAACAAAAAAGATAATATAAATATGTGTTTTTTCAAGTCATTGTGTAGCCTGAAGGGATTCTTATGTATGGTTTAGTGACCCCTGGTTCTATTTGAGTTTGACTTCCCTGGGCTAGAATTTGAAACTGAACCTAATAAGATGAAATTTAATAGGGATGAATGTAATCCTACACTTCTGGGAGGATAAGACCTGTAATTTCATTGAGATAGGAAGTACCCAGTGAAGACACTTCCACTCCTAATCTAGATCATCCCTTACTCTACAATTTATAATTTTAGAGAATTTCCTGTGGCACTAAAGAGATTAAATGGCTTTCCTAGATTTGTGCATCCATCCATTGATTATCAGAGGTGAAAATTGAATCCATGACTTCTTGTCTCAGAGACCACTTCTTTATCCAGTATTAGCATGTTGTTTCTCAGTCTTAAACCTAGGTTTGGAAAATCAACTTCACCAGTAAAGAATGAGAGAAGTGTGGTTAGAGAATTCTGTGACATTACAATATCACTATCTTTCTCCTATTTCTCTTCTTTTTCTGACTCCCTCAATTTTTAAAAATTGGTTATGGTTAAAATGCACTATATATATTTTCATATATATATGTGTATATAAACATACACATATACTGTTATGGTCATTGAGGGAATCAATAGAAATGATATATTTGCTTGGAGGAGTAAAGCAAAAAGCCCCTGATGTTAGAGGAGTTTTAAGCCTTCTTTTGGTATCAACAGGAAGTCAGATGATATAACTAAACTTCCTTTGGAATCCCCTCAACCAATCACAGTATGGTTCCTCAGGAAGACTATCCTCCTGGTATCAATCGATGGTTAACTGATGATAACTGTATCAGCATTATTAGAGTATTAATGATGGTCAATAACACATCTGACTACTAAAATTGATGATGGTAATTAATCACAGCTTCAGACAGTAAAGCTGGACACCTCCCTGTCCCTTCAACTTCCCCTAGAACTCCTTTGAGGCTGCCTTGTTGCCAGGCCAACCAACAAAAGGTCAGTAGCTGGTTTGAGTTTTATAACTAGGATTTTACTTGATATAATCAAATAACAAGGGAAACTGAGGGAAGGGAAGAGGGTTTTAGGAATCCCTAAATGAAATCTAATCTTAGCTCAAAGTACATAATCTAACAGCTTCAGAATGTTGAAGGCTGAGCTGGGCCAGCCAGGCACACTGACCTGCTTGGCCTGCTTTGGTGGACACTGCCTGCCTATAGACCAGTATGGTTCCCAAACTTTTTTCGCCTATCGCCCCCTTTCCAGAAAAAATATTACTTAGCACCCCCTGCCACATACTATTACCACCCCCTTACAGTTATTCACTGCCCCCAAATGCACCTGTGGCCATCACTGCTCCCCTGGATTGCTGTAGCACCCACCAGGGGGCGGTGGCACCCACTTTGGGAATCACTGCTATAGACGGATTAGATGGCAGCTTGACTGAAGATAATTAGATGGATAAATCTTCTGTAGTAATTTGTTGAATGGTGTTAATTGGCCCTAAAGCTCAGTAGTAATCCTGTAACTTTCAGGTATGCTGGTTGATTCTTGGCTTGATTAACAAATCAAGGAGAGAAAGGTTTGTCCCCAGCTCCAGAATGAGTCACTGGTTCAGTCTCTCTCTCTCCCTTATATAGGGCACAGCCCAACTGATGATTGGTCTCATACCCTGGCATGGCATCAGGAATCTCCCAAGATTCCAAGTGTCCAACTGGCAGCTCTGCCCCCAGACATGGCTTCTTGCAAATCCTGCAAAACTTAACTTACAATACATGCACACACACACAATCATGGTTGCAATCATGTTGTAGTAAAACAATCAATGGAATGGTTTTGGAGTTAGCAGACTTGGATTTAGATAAAAGTTTTGACTCTAACTGCCTATAGGACTCTTGTAAAACTATTTTATTTATCCTTTGAATATGGGTATTCCATAAATATCTGTCCTTGGTGTTCTCCTTTCTATATATTCTCTTCCTCAGTCATCTCAAAACTAGGGTCAGTGGATGGCCATTACATGAAAGTAGATTTCAAATCAACATGAGGGGGAAGATAGATTCTGTTAATTAAAGCTATCCACAAATGAAATAGATTGTCAGTAGGGGCTAGTGAGCTCCCCTTGCTTAATGGGAGGTCTTCAAGGGGAGGCTGGATAATTAAATGTCAAGGATGTTGTCGATAGGATATATACTTTAAGTAAGAGTTGGACCAGTGGCCTTAAGAGTTTCCTCCCTTTTCTGCAATTCTGTGATTCTTATCCTTGTTTTCCTTGGTTCGGCCATTAAGATTTCTCAGGAAACTGGTGACAGACTATGGCAATATCTTGCTGAGAAAAAAAAAGAGTATTGAAATGCAAAAAGGAAAAGAAAACTTTCTAAACAAACTTGTTTTTCTTTCATTATTGAAAGTTGTTATTTGGGTAAACTAATATTTCATGTTGGCCAACAAAAATATGTTACAGCTAACAAAATAGCACACTTAAAAATAATTTATCTAATTATTCACTTTGGACATTTGCTCCTTGATTTTTCCAGCTTAGCAGAGAAAGCTGAAAACAACTTGTGCTTCTGTTAAGTACTCTGAACAAGTCTCCATTTGGAAAAAGTTTTAATGCTAATCATGGCCCCTTGGACTGCCCAGTCACTAAGATGTTTCAAAGTTGATCTAAGAGTTTCATAGAGGACTGGCTCATAGACTTACCTTTAGATTGCCTATTAACTAATCATCAATCTTAACCTACTTCCCTGCTTCTCACCATCTATTTAAGAAAGTGCTTTTGCCTCAATTCCAGCACTCTGTCAAGAGCTTTTTTATTTTTAAGTGAAATTGAAAGCTAACAAAAATGAGACAGAAGCCAGATTTATTTTGAAGGGGTGGGGAAGGAATGGTTTCAGACATTTCAGACATTTTGAGTCTGAAAAGAATGTACCTTTTAAAATAGTCGCATGTTCTGCTGGCTGGTAGATCAATCAATCTTCTTTGTCAAGGAATTCAACAGGGCATATTATTAACAAACTCAATGGGATGCTATCATTAATTCATAAATATCATAACAATAATTATACTCCAGTGGGTATGTGACCTCATTACTGTGTGATTCCTTCTAAGGGAATTCCCTATCATGCAGAGCACAATGCATCTGTGTCTGCCCATCTGGTGTGGCTCATGTCTCTATCCTCCTCTAAATTTGCCCTAAAGAATCACTCAGTGTGCTGGAAGCTGCCTCATCGTGGCATCGCTGAGCTCTGAAAGGCTATGCTGGCAAAACACAGGTCCTAGAAAATCCTCATATGCTGAAAGGCATTGAATATGTGGTGTCTACCTGAGATGCAACCTAAGAGCATTAGACTGGCTGAAGGTCACCTGACCATTTGATGGTCATTAAAGAATAGGAGATGTGCCACTATAAAGGAACCTTATCCTTTCTTTCTCCATTCAAGAGAAGAGAAATCAGAGTAAAGAACAATGAAAACATAATTATAGCACTCACAAATCCCAAACCCCTCTGAGAGGTTTTGGAAAGCCTTTCATTTCAAATTTAAAGTCCTCTATTTTATCAATTAAGTAGAATGACATAGATTTTCCAAGTTCTTTCTCTTGTTTCTTCATTGCCTTGAATGAATGGCAATAAAGAAATGAAGAAAGGAATCCTAGTCCCTATGCCAGGGTAGAATATAAGGCAGAATTCTAAAGCAATTGTTAATGATGGATAAATACATACTTCTGAATTGGCCTTGGGCAGGTTTACTTTCTTTGTCTTTATCAAATGCAATAAGTTGTACTGCATAATTCTGGTCTGGTATAAGACCTTGAATGATGGCTTTATTTGCAGTATTCTGAAGAGTCAGTTGGTTGGTTTTTCCACCTAGAAAGAAACAGAAAGATGTATACTATTGAAGATTAAATGTTAAAAGAATTTTGTTAGATAACATATGGACACCCAAGATTTTAAATAATAAACTTTTTAAAAAAACATTTGAATAATTAATCAAACATCACATTGAATTTGACCTATGTTTATATTAATAGCACATATTTATATTCTCCTTTATGGTTATGATGGACCTGACACAAGATCAAGTCTGAGAAACCATGTTGCAAAACAAAGCAATGAACTTAGAGTAAGGAATTCTGGGTTCAAATCCAAGCTATAATATTTATTTACTAACTATATGGCCACAGGCAAACTTTGAGGCTGTTTCCTCATATGTAAAATGGATTATCTATCTACAAAAAAGCTTATGAAGAAGGCCTTATGTTGCTGTTATGTCGGAAAACAAAATACTGTATAAGAGGGCAACTAAGTGGATTGAGAACCAAGCCTACAGAGATGGGGAATACTGGCTTCAAATTTGGGTTCAAACACTATAGAGCTGTGTGACCTTAGGCAAGTCACTCAAATCCCATTGCCTAGCCCTTACTGCTCTTCTGCCTTAGAACTAATATACACTATTGATTCTAAAACAGAATGTAGGGTGTTTTTTTATAATACTTTATAGAATTTAGGATTACTACTAAGTATAATAAAAATGAATAAATTCTCAGAGCCTATTTCCTCAGCAGTAAAATAGGCATAATGTTAAATTCAAAGGGCTCTTGTGAGGAAATCAACTAAAGAGCTCTCTAAATATCTGTTGTCACTATTTTGTTTTTTCCTCACAATACTGTGTGAGGTGGTTATTCTTCAGTCATTTCAGGCTCTTCAGGGTCCCATTTGGAGTTTTCTTGGAGAGATTTTATCATTTCCTTCTCCAGCTCATTTTACAGACAAAGCTAAGGACAAACAGGGTTAAGCAACTTGCCCAGGGTTATACAACTAGTAAGTCTGAGATCAGATTTGAGCTCAGGTCTTCCTGACTCCAGACTTGGTGCTATTCACTGTGCCACTGAGCTTCCCAGTGTAAAAGCAGGTAGTGTAAATATTATAAGGCTCATTCAACAAATAGGGTAGAAGAATAGAATTGCCCAAAACGATCTAGACAATGAGGATGAAATGAAGCCTGTTTCTATACAAAATCTTTCATCCTCAAACACCATCAGCTCAGCACACTCTAGGAAAAAAATTCCTTATAAAAAGAGAAGACAGCACTCTACCAGTAATTTAATTCTGAATGGAAAGAATTTTTTTATTATTCTTAAAACTGAAGTGGAGTCTAGACAAAAAAATGAATATTCCATGCTGTCATTCTTGTTTAGTACCTCTGAAGTAAGCCAAAACATCCTCATTCGTGGAACAATTTAAATACCTTCAATCCTCTCCCTGGCACAAGACCTTAAAAAAAACAGCAGAAGAGATGCTTTCTGTGGCCTGGCTACTTAAAAGTGAAATAGCAGCCAAACGTTGCAATTTTTGACCTGTTACAAGGCATCGAGACTGATGTATTCACTTGTACTCAATGTATTCTAAGATACGATAGGGCTAAAACAGGCTGAGTATCTGCAGGAAGTCTAGCATCAGTGAGTGAGCTAGAGACTGGATTAAACTGATGGTTTACCCATTCTGGTAGTCTTCAAAAAAACAAGCTCTTAGTTTTGTCTATAATTATATAGTCTTTTAAGTTTATCTAGTTCTCTTCTAGTTTTCTAGATTTCTTCCTTCATATTTGTTTTGGGAGTAAATACTTTCTACCATGGAAAGATAGCAGTAGAACAGAAAACAGGAAATTGTCAGTTATAGGGTCAGAACTTGATATTGCCTTACATTGAAGATATTCTGACATAGCCATAGAGATATTTTATCATGCCTCATTAATACAACAAGAAGGGTCTGTAATTTCATAGGAAGCATAATCTGCACTGGTGCTTATGATAATCTATCTATAATTTAGAGTCTTATAGAGTTGCCTGAGGCTAAAAGAGAATGTATTCACACGTGTCAGAGATTTTCCTGACTCCAAGACCAGCACATTATCTACTATGACTTTACTGCATTTTAAATTTTTTTTGTCATCTTAACTTCTAAATATATCCCTCCCCTCTTCCTTACCCAACAAGCTATCCTTTGTTTTAAAAAATAATAAAATTACAATAATAACCACTTAAAAGCATTTCAGCAAAACTAAGCAACACTTCAGTTCAATCTGATAGTAAATACAATATTCCCTATCAAGTCCTCCAACTCCAAAAAGAAAGAAAGAAAATATACTCTACTGACTATTCTTCAAATTTAAACTTAATCATTATAATTTCATGGTGTTTTGATTTTCGTAATTATTGTCATCATGTTTATTATTTTCCCAGTTGTATTTATTTCATTTTTCATCAGTTCTAAAAACTTCTGAAATCTAAATTTTTTAAATGCACAGTAATATTCTAGTATATTCATCTTTAATAATACTTTTTATCTATATGGCATCAGGAGATTATCTAAGAATAGAATCTTATTCTAGTTATTTTCCTCAAATGTATATCTCTACTTTGGTTTTCCCCCCTCATGATCCTACTTTTCAAGAGGTGGTAGGAAAAGCATGATGTGGCTTGGTTTTTCCCTTCAGCTATTAGTCCCTAATTCTGAGATACTGCCAACTTTATCACTTGTATATTATATATTACATATACAACATAATAATATTATTTAACTATATGATCATGAACAAGTGCCATAACTTATCAGTGCTTAAGTCAATTCTCCAAAACTCTGTTATTGGTGAGTTGTTGATCTGCATCTCATGAGGGAGTTTCTTCACTAAAAATTCCTTTTTTGATCTTAATAATTTAATTTTCCTATTTTCGATTAGATTAATTGATGATTTATCCATTCTGATAGTTTAAAAACTAAAAATTATGTTATTATAATTACATAATCCCCAATTGGTAGGCTTCTTTCTACTTTAAGTTCTTCTCTACGATAACAAATACTGCTATCAATATTTTGGTGTATGTGGGGCCTTTATACTTTTGACCTCTTTGGCACTAGCAGTAGCATTTCTAGATTGAATGGAATTGATATTTTAGTAACTTTCTTAGTGTGGAATATTATTTTTTTGTCTATACTCCACTTTGGTTTTGAGACTAATAAAAAAAATTCTTTCCATTCAGCATTAAATTGCTGGCAGAGCGTTTGTCATCTCCTTTTCTTATAAGGAAATGTATTTCTATGTTGTACTGAGCTGATGGTGTTTAGGGATGAAGATTTTGTTTAAAAACAATTTAGTAATTCCAAACTGCTTTCTAGAATGGTTGGAACAATTCATAGGTCATATATTTACCCATCTGACAGAATCTCCAATATTGATTACATCCATTTTTCTTTTGTCATCTTTGCTAATTTACAGGATCTAGATTGAAATCTCAGAGTTACTTTGACTAGAAATTGGTAGTTGTGCTTCATAAGGTTGTTAATAGTTTGCAATTCTTTTGAAAACTGTTTGTATGAATCTATCAGACATTGAATCTAGATCTTATGTATTTATATTTGTTCCCTAGATATCTTGAATATGAGACCTTTATCTGAGATATCTCATAAAATGATCCCCATCAATAGCTTCCTTTCTTATCATAGTCACATTTATTTTTTCAAATAAAAGCTTTTAAATTTTCACATAATCATGAAAAATAAAAATCATGAAAGATAAAAATTTATCTTTTATTGAAAAATAACAATTACCATGAAGAATTAACAATTTTATCCTTTGTGATCAGCTCTATTCCTTGTTTGCTTAAGAACTCTCCCCAAGAAATATCTGTGAAAGGTACTTGATCTGATTCTCTTCTTTTGTTTTTAAAGGAATGCCCTTATTATTCAGACTGCATATACACTTGGAATTTATTGTGATACATGGTATAAGGTACTGATCTAAGCCTAATTTCTGCAAACTACTGTTGCTCTTTTAAGTTACTAAATTGGAAGGAAAAGACAGATAAGGGCAATTAACTACATGCCCTTTATGATTGTTCTGTCACAATCTAAATCCATTGAGTGAGAAAAGTATGTCTCTCTATGTCCAACCAAGCATGTGATGCCCTGACATCATTCAGTAAGTGGCAGAGTTGTGTGATAATTAGATTATTATTCGATAAACAACCCCCTTGCAGTTGGGAATATTTCAGTTTTATGGATTAATAGTTGGAGGGAAAAGCCTAGTCACATCAGGCTCTTCCTACCACCTCTTGTCAAAACAGGATCATATGAAGAAAACACAAAGCAAAGAGATACACATTTGAGGAAAATACTTCCTTAGAGTGAGACTCCATTCTTAGATAATCTACTGATGTCATATAGATATCACTTTGCTTCTTTTTATTATGTTACTCTCTCTTCTTTATCCCTACTAAGGAAATATGGGTATGTGCCTATACATACACAAATATACATATACACACATCCCTCCCTACCCACATGCATATATAATGCATAACGTACATATAATATCCACATATATAAAAAACACAAACATAAACATATACATCTTTTACCCAATATATAGTTCATCATTTTTACATGTCACTGCTTGTATCAGAGTTCTTTATAAGGTGTTCTCTCACTAAATCTCAAAAAAAAAAAACCCAAAACAACTACATTAATTCACTATGTAAATAACTACTACTATTACCAAAATTTCATTTGGACACAGTGATAGAAATGTAACATTTGAGCTCTTAACAAACCTTAGTTTTGTCAGAAAAAATTATTTGGTAACAGGAATTTCAACTTGAAATGAAATCTATATATGACACTTAATACTAAGAACAAAGAAAGTCCTTCCCTCTCACCTCCCACCTTGATACCACCCAGCCCACACCAGCCTTGGGTTGGCAACCAGTCTCCCAGAGAGTTCAGGTGGCCCACTGCTTTCTATCCGGCCAGCTATGCAGGTGGTCTATGAATGTAGTAACTGAACTGTGTGTTTCCCATTTCAGTTGGCCAAAAATTCTTCCTGTCACACACTCTGTAGGCCAAGAGAATTCTAACTAGATTGGAAATCTGGCGCAAAGAGAATTATCAAAACATTATCAATCGTAATGGGCCATAAAAGACTCTCTTAACTCTAGGAGAAATTATTATCCTCACTGGAGAAAAAGATTTTCAAGCTTGGAGGATAAAAACACTTGAGCTCATTTTAAAGTAATATTTTCAATTCCTTACATGAAAAAATTTTCTTATTCACTATTTGAGGGTTTGTTTGTTTGTTTGTTTTTTACCTGAAGTTGGAGTTACAAGAAGTTTGTATCCACTAAATTTCCCTTTGGGAGCTTTCCATTGGATCTGAATACTGTCATGAGATAATATGTTATATCTTAATCTTGTTGGTGGAGCCACTGTAAAAAAACAATAACAAAATCTTTTAGAGAACACATTGAGATATATAATTTTTCTTTTTATTGAAAAGGTAGAGCAAAGCTGACACTTTTACACACAGAGCATATGACAGCACACCCAAAAATGTGAGTTAAAGTATTAACTTTATCAACTTGTTAATTTGCCAAAGTAACATTAAACCTAGAGCTACATGATTTTCCCTGAAGACATACAACAAAAAGCAAACAGACAAATGAGTTGGAGGGCAGTGTCTAGATTAATAAGCAAAGGGGATCAAGCCAAATCTTCTTTTGTTGACTTATGGGGATAGATTTCTCTTGCTGAATTGAGTCAAAGATTTTATCACATGTTACATTAAAACCAAGACCATCTGCAGAAATTTTGCAATAATGAAACTGTAGAAACCATTTTTAGGTACATAAAAATGTAAAGGCTAGGTAAGGGGTGGGTAACTTGCAGTTAAGACCTGAGTATCCATAAATGGGACTATGTGATTATAGTCTTGCTGTGAGTTACTCTGTAAAGTTTCCATTTTACCCTAAATCTTATATTGAGAATATAAGTTTAATGCAATCAGTATAGATAGGTGATGTGAGGTAGCCACCCACCCTGAGTAGGAGCTTCAACACTTCTCACCTAGGGGTGTCAACACCTACTCACTCTTTAGATTGGCTCACTTATTCCAACCTGCCCTTGCCCTGGCAGGTCTAGGTTCACAGATAGACCACCTATACAGTTACACTTCTACTCTCTCTATGTCCTAGAGGTAAACCCTGTTGATACAAAATAGATATCCCTTATTCCACACTCTAGTTCTTAGGCTCCCACAAATGCATTTTTGTTTTTACAAATGCTATTCATAATATAAGGTATTTGCAAAATGTGTGATATTTATACAAGTAGCTATCACATCATGACACATCTTAAACATTATTATTGTAATGCAGGATTGATGCAAGATCTCTTGCATTTGCAAAATCACCCGAGGCAATCCTGGCAGTTAGGGGAATGGAACTTTGGCCTAGCAAGTGCCAGTCTCAAGACCTGACTGTTGGAGCTGGGACTATAAATACCCCTGGAGAACCAACCTGGGGGTTCTGATTTCCTTGACCTCACCCAGACATCCAGCTACTCCCTGGACTTCCCCTTGGGACTCCAGGAGGTGTGGTTGGTGGGTTGTGGAACATGGGAAGGAATTTGTTAGGTTAGCCTAGCCAAGGACACCCCTAAACCAAATCATCAACCTCATCTGTCTAGCTAGTGGACCACTTAACATCAGGGCAGTGGAAATTATCCTTGGCTGAGGGGCTGGTTCCCTCAGCCTGATCTTACCTTCTGAGGCCCTCTGCCATTACTGGCCAGTTACCCTTAGCAACAGCTTCTCCAGACCCTAGCCCTCTTCCCTCAGTTTCCCCTCATATTAAATAAACCCTTAGCCTGGTACTGAGAGCTTCTATAGTCATTTATAACATCTTTCAGGGCTAAGGGGCTGTGGAAAGGGGAGATAGCAGCCACCTGACTTCAGAGAGAGCATTGGACAGGCATCCATTTTATTCAGGAAGTGAGACAACTTCACTTCCTGTTGGTCACCGCATTCACTTCAGCAGGGAGGGGGCTCCACACTCCTCACCTTAAAGGAGCCTATAGATAGCAGGGAGACTGCCTGGACATCTCAGCTCAGGCCCACACATCCCTGGCTGTCTCAAATCAACAAATACTATAGTTGTAGGTTCCCTGGCCCAGGAGACTCACTGGGACCATCAGTTCCCCTAATTATCACCCTGTGTTACCCCCTTATTATACTATTTACTTAGCAGTGGGACAAAATGAATAATGATAATATTATGGATCATCATATTAAAATAAATATATAAATAATAAAATATATCATAATCTAACTATAAACTAGGACTATAATCTTCCTAGATGATAATACTCAGAAAACTGCAAAAGCTCATCAGAATGGCTATTTCTGATCTTTCCAAACCTATCTACTTGTTCACTTAACTCAGGACTTCTTTTAGCTCACTGCTTCTAACTGCTAACTCCAGCTAAACAGCTTTTCTGCAGCTTCCCTCTCCTTTCAATTCTTCTCATAAGGTTTGTCTTTCAGGGTTACCTCCTGTCAATGGATAAAATAAAAACCTTCTGACTCTTAGTGACTTTTAACATTAAAGGTTAACAACCATCCAAACTTCTCCAATGAAACTGATGATCCTTTTACAATCATACTTCAATCTCCAAATGTTTATGAATTTTACACATCTTAGACATAAATATATAATGATATATATGACATAGTACTGAGTAATGTACACATGAGTACCATAATCCCTTGAAGCTCTAAGTCCTCACATGATTTAACATCTTGTTTTGTGTTCTTAAATTAGTTTCTCCTTACTCATGTGAAGTGTGAATCAGACTTTCTTTGTCTATCATCAGCAACTTTTAAATTGATCAACCAAAACTGAGAACACCCCTACTTAACACTTTGTAAGTTATCAAATAAGAGAATTCACAAGTCACTTACTTAAAGAAGAGAATTCACAAGTCACTTGCTAAAATGAGTGATAACTCCAGAACTCAAAGCACCCCCACTTAACACTAAGTAATCATTATCAAAGCAAGTAATTTGCTAAAGTGGGTGATAACTCAATCAGAAACTTGTAAATCCTAAGATAAAAGTTGACACCTTCAGAGGTCTATGATAAGAGTTAACAAGTTCAGAGGTGAGAAGTGGATCCCACAGACACTGTCCCCCTAGGCAGTGCTATGCAATTTGGAAGCTGTGATTGGCCCCTGTGAAGAGGGGAAGGAACAAAAAGGACTAAAAGTCCTGATCTTCTTCAGTTGTCTTCGACTGGTGACCTGCGACTGGTGACCTGCCTCCTGGCGGTAACTTGGGACTTGGACTGCCTCTTGGGTGAGTGAGTAGCTGGCCTTCCTTTCCTGGTATCTGGAGAGAGATTAGTTTCAGAAAGGTTTTCCCTTCTTGGAGGAGGCCACGAGGGTCCTCTGGTCAAGGGTTAACAAACCTTGCTAGGCTGAGCCGAGCACCAGAGCAATATTTAGTGTGATAGGTGTTATAAGGAAATAAGGAAAGAGCAGGAACAAAAGCTGCTGAAAAGGCAGAAATAGAAACATACCAGAATTCTAGGGAAGTGACAGGGCTTCTTCTAAGAGACAGGTGAAGCAGTAGGTTGAGTGTGTCTTATCTCCTTGGGTGGACCTTGTGAGATAGGCTATTCTCCCTCTCCTGTGGCTATTCTTCTGATCCATCTTACCAACTACTTGTTCCTGTATATCCTGCTGCTGCTGACTAAGAGATATTCCAACAGAGCTGCTTGAGACACTAAAGCTATCTGTCAGTGAGAACCTTTCCCTGAGTCCTGTTCCTGCTTAACTTCCAACCTTACCACTTCTATCACCATCTAAAGGGGGGATTTGAGTTTGTTTTTATAGAAATATAAAATAATGTATACAATATATAATATATAAAATAAATATAAAAGCTAGCTTTTATATTTGCTCCACAATTTGCTTTCTTTCTAAAACTGCTCAAATCTCATTTGAAATTTGTTTTTACTTATTTCCTATATATTTATATATTAATTATATATTATGTATCTATACAATGTTTATAGTTTTTATTAAAACACTGTTGATCTTTTCTAACTCATTTTGGGTATCAAAAAGTTGTTTTAACAGCAAATATATCTTACATCCTTACAGTCACTAGAACTCTTTTCTCACATTAAAAAAAATAAAGACTTTTTCTATCTTTTCCAAACTACTACATGTGGACAGAGCAGTAGCTTAAAGGGACAGTACATGACATCCCATATGCTATATGTAGGCCATCAGAAGCAGGTGACATAGTGGACAATGGATTGATTCAGGAAGATCCTTTGACCCTCTTCCTGATCAAGAAGATGCTTTCTCTGACAGTTAACAGGATGTATAAATTAAGGTGTGTCACATATTTTAGAATCCCCAGGTAATGCTCTAAGCCAGTTTGGATCAGTACTGGTAAAGGAAGCACCTCACTGGATACTCCCTACACTGATGAAATCACAAGTCCAGTCCAAAAAAAGGGCACAATATGATGAACATGCTATACTATGATCTATACTTTAAAAAAATCACAATGGCTTTCAAATCCATATAAAAGTAGTTATACTCTATAGTCTTTAATCTAGAATGATTTATATACTGTAGAAAGATAATAACTCAGTGATGAATAAGCTTGAAAATTTAATACCCTCTGACAGCTCATGAAAAAAGGATAATTCCATATTACCTTTTCTAAGCCACTAAAATTTAACACACCCATATGCATGCTTTGGAATATTTATTGGCACAAAAGTTCTAGGACTTGCAGAGAAATTGAGCTAGGAAAACTAACTCAATTCATCTAAATATTGGGGGAATGTTTTATGGAAATGCACAAAGAAAGATGAATGTTTATTCTCAATTGTATTGACTATTCAAGGTTCCTTTCTCAGATGAATAAAAAAGTAAGGATAACATTCTCTCCAAATAAACCAACAGAAAACCATCAGTAGTGTGAGAAAGAACCCAGCATGCAGTCAGATGAATCCTTTCCTCTTACAATGAGCAGTTACCTATCTAAAAT
Source organism: Gracilinanus agilis (assembly GCF_016433145.1). Taxonomy (NCBI): domain Eukaryota; kingdom Metazoa; phylum Chordata; class Mammalia; order Didelphimorphia; family Didelphidae; genus Gracilinanus; species Gracilinanus agilis. The sequence continues at coordinate 666,845,232 of NC_058130.1, read as the reverse complement.
GACCAAGCATTGAATAAAATGGCATCCAACATACCAGTGTTTGGTACATATCAGCTTATAATAGAGTGCAATAGTTATGCCAATAGCCACACAAGAACTTTTGCTTATACCAAACTAGGGCTGAAAGAACTTTTGCTCTTATTTTGACTTGCTTTCTCACAATGACAATAAAAAATACTAATCATCTAAAAGGGAAAAACTTTGGCCTCTTTTAGTCAATTGGACACGGAAATAAAGTAATAGCTGTATAGTTCATCAGATCTGGTATTTTGGACACACACCAAACTACTGATGTAAACTGCTAATGGAGCTTTGTTGTTTTATCAATCTGCTAGATTACTAATGTTGTTTCATTATGTCCAATTCTTTGTGGCTCCATTTGGGACTTTCTTGGAGTGGTTTACCATTTCCTTTTTCAGCTCATTTTACAGATGAGGAAACTGAGACAAACAGGGTCAAGTGACTTGCTCAGGGTTGCATGGCTAGTAAGTATCTGAGGCCAGGCTCTTTGTGACCCTATTTGGGATTTTCTTGGCAGATAGTAGAATGGATTGTTATTTGCTTCTCAAGCTCATCTTACAGAAGTGGAACCTGAAGCAAACAAAACTAAGTGGTTTGCTAGTAAGTGTCTGAGGCTGGATTTGAACTCAAGATGAGTCTTCCTTACTCTAGGACCAGTACTCCATCCAGTGTGCCATCTTGCTGCCCCTACTCGATTGTAATCTATTGTAGCACTGTATTCCACTTCTCACATAAACTATGCTTCCTCCCTAGTATGTGTTCTATGCATAGTAGTTACTTAGCAAATTTTTGTTGTATCTATAAAGTGTATTTAACAACATAATGGGTAGAAGATGAACCTATCTTGTTTCAAGACCTGCATCTGACAAATATTTGTTGTGTTAGTAGTTGTTTTTGTTCTCTTCAGCTCTGTCTGATTCTCCAAGACCCCATTTGGGGTTTTGGTGGTAAAGATACTAGAGTGGTTTTCCAGTTCATTCTCCGGCTCATTTTGCAGAAGAGGAAACTGAGGTAAATAGGGTTAAGTGACTTTCCCAGTGTCACATAGCTAGTAAATATCTGAGGCTGGATTTGAATTCAGAAAGATGAGTCTTCCTGACTCCAGGCTCCCTGCCAATGAGCTACCCCAAGTAAATATAGGCAAGTCTCTTAACTTGTCCCAGGAAACAATCTTATGAGTTCCCATCTACATCAATAGTTTCCCCACCGACAGTTCTCAACATTGATGAAATCACATCTAGACCAAAACCTAAGAATTACAAATATGTGTTCAAGAACCTGAAGAGGGAATTCATTTTACAATGTATTTTATTATTGGTTGAAGAAAAGTTCCCTTCCTGCAAACACAAACTTACACACACACACACTCACATACACACACACACACACACACATTCTTGAAAACAAATTGAGTCAGTGAGCTGATTGCAATCAGTGTTTAGAGCTCATTGAATGGTTTTTCAGAAATGTAAAAATGAATGGCCCACAGCAACATAGAGTCAGCCAACCTGAAGGGCCCTTGAGATGTGCTATGTTCTGGTGACTTCATTAATGTTAAAAATGCCTTGGAATTTTCAAAGACACTCTTTGTCTCCTTGTGGATGAAAGCAGTCAAGGTTATCAGTTTAAAGATTAGAATTCTGCATAGCATTTTTGCACAAGTGAATGTACTTTTGTACTTATTTTCTATCTTTTTCCTTTTTTGCATTAGATCTTTGATTTAATAATTTAGGGAACTAACTACTAATGAGGAAACTCCTTATTTCAATGCAGATTAGCAACTCCTCTGTAATTCATAGAGAGAGTTGCATGGGCCACTGAGAGGTAAAGTGATTCACCCAGGATCAACAAGTCTATACATGTGACATGTTAGACTTGAACCAAGGTCATATTAACTCTAAAATCAGCTAGCAAAATCAGCTAGCTCTCTAGAAACTTTGATTTTCAAATTGTTAATTTTTTTTTTAATTCTTGCCTTCTGTTCTAGTAACAACTCTAAGACAGAAGGGCAAGGACTAGGAAAGGGAGCTAAGTGGCCTGTGAAGAAATCACTTAAAGAGCTCTATAAATGTGACTATTTCATTTGAGCTTTCCTGTAGGGTGAAGTTGTTGTTGTTTAGTCATTTCAGACTCTTCATGACCCCATTCAGGGATTTCTTGGCAAAGATACTGGAGTGGTTTGCCATTTCCCTCTCCAGTTCATTTTATTGATGAGAAAAGTGAGGCAAACTGGTTTAAATGACTTGTCTAGGGTCACACAATTAGTACGTGTTGGAGGCCAGATTTAACATAGATCCTCCTAATCCCAGGCCTGAGGCTCTATCCATTGTGCTACACAGCTGCCCCCCAAATCGTCAATACTAAATGACCTATTAATCCATCAACAATGAAAACTTTGTAGAAAATATACTAAAAAGACAAAACCAAAACAGAATGATAATATATACTCAGGTTACATAGCATGACCAGAAGTTATTTGTATAGAAAATACAGTGACCAAATACGTTTGAATTCCAGTCATGAAAAAGTATATATATGAAGAATAACTTTGAATGTCCACCTCCAGAGAAAGAAACGATAAATAGAAATATGCATGACATATTTTATATGTGCATAATATACATATACATAACAGGTTTTATACATATTTACATAAATTTTGTCAAATAATGTCTTCTCTAGTGCAGGCTGGGGAGGGAAGGAGAGAGATATCTGGAAACTTTAATATAACAAACAAAGATATAAATAAATTAAATTTAATAAGCATACACACAGATTGTTATATGTATTGTGGGGATTTTTAGTTAGCAGAGAGCAAGATTGATTGGCAGGGAGGCAAGTTCCAGAACTCTGGGATACTGGCAAAGTGTCAGTTAAGACTCACTTTTTTCCCTGGTTGAAGAGAGTTGGACTCTCACTAACTCCCTGAATTAAGAGAACTGTTTTCCATTTGGTGTGGATCCTGATTGAACCAGAGATCATCTACAATCAAGAGACTTGGTGAAGGGGGAAAATTGATGGAGATTTAGGCCCAGTGATGGACATTGGGATCAAATCCTCACTCCCTCTCCTTAATCAGATTTAATAGCAGACCATCAAAACTCCAGTGAAAGTGGAGGGCAGACTTGAACCAAGGTCATATTAACTCTAAAATCAGCTAGCTCTCTAGAAACTTACAGGAGAGTTTATATTTTAAAGATCATCTAGATTGGACTGACTCATATGTAAGAACCCCTATCCTACACAACTGGACTTGCCAACCAGTCCAGTCCCTGGATTTGGTTAGAGTTAAGGCAATTGGTAGTTTGTAGCTGATTAGAGTAGATTTCTCCCTCTTGGACTTTTGGGTGGAGATCCTGAGTAACTTAAGTTAGTTGACCCATTCTCTTCACTCCCTATCCCAGTGTTTTATTAAACCTTTAAAATATAAATTCTCCTGTAGGTTCCTTTCCCAAATACCCTGACTGACATCTAAAGGACGTATAGTGAAACCCCCAGCAGATTCCCTGGTGTCATCTAATTAACCCACTGTTATTTATTCTCCCAGTTATCATTTATTCAGTCTAGGTGTGTTCATTTCATTCTTTGTGTTACTTTTCATTCTTTCAAGACATATTGTGTACATTTATAACATTATAGCAATGTTAATACAGCATTGTGAGCTACTCATTTTTCATTTGGACCTAAAGATTTCATTGTTGTAGAGAATTTCCAGTGTGGAATACCTTCCACTGATAAAGATAGACCACTCACCTACAAGTTATAGTCTTAAAAAGTTGCCTAGGATACTGAGAGGACAAAATATTTACCCATTGTCATAAAGCTAATATATTTCAGAGTCAGAACTTGAACCCATTTTCTTCTGACTAAGGTTCATACTCATTTTTATTCAATTCTCATTAGGGTTACTAACATAAACCAATTCTATTCCATTAGAATGTAAACTTCTTGAAGGCAGGGGCTCTTTTTGCTTTTTCTTTATATTCCTATCATAGCACAGTGCTTGGCACATAGTAAGGGCTTAATTTGAATGCCAACAATCTCTTAGATGAACACAATTTCCTCTGAATGGCAATTCCATCTACCTACACATGAATGAAGATCAAAGTTGCTAAATGAGCTGATACATTTGTTCTTCATCACCCTACAGATAGTTCTCTAGTGCTGCTTCCCCGTATTTAGCTGAGCCCTTGTTGATAGACACTTATTCCATCACCAGGCCAAATCTCAAAGGATTTGTATTTCATTTATCCCTATCAATATTTGTAGTCTGAGAGCATATTCTCTGAGAACTCTGGTCTCCTCCATATTGTGATAAGGCATCAGAATGGGGCTTTAGGAGAAGAATAAAATAGTCTGTTGAATATGATAGCATTTGTGTAAAGTTCTATGCAAACCTTAAAGAATGATATAAAGTCTATTGTTATTATTATTATTGAATATAGAAATTTAAATGTGAAGCAGTTCAATTTAGTGGATGGTGTCAGAAAGTCCTAGGCTCAAATCTCCCCTCTGACAGATACTGGCTGAGTAGCTCCAAACAAATCAGAACTTCTCACTACTAGTTAGAGTTTCCCTTTGTATTTTGTCTCAAGGATAGAGGAAAAGAAGAAAAAATGGAAAGACATAGATGGTCATACAGACAGGTTTTTTCCGTGTAATGTCTTGAAAAATCAGACTCTCCTATAGATGCTAATGGGACCTGTGCCAGGAAAGGGGCCACAATACTGACAAATGCTTTGTAAATGCCAGTGAAAAAATAATTACTCTTATTTCATGGAACAAAAATTCATTTAATACCAGGCACGTGATGGTGTCTCTTGTGAGCACAAAGAAACTGCTTTAAATACCTGTATTTGGCTTCCTAGGGGAGTCACAAATGCTTACATGGACTCGACTCAAATGCTAAGCAGTGTCTGTGCAAATCCTAATTTCCCCTTTTCAAGAAAAAAAAAGTGTAAAATGTGCCTTTTGACACGTCCAAGAAAAAGAACAAGAAAATACCTTCATCCCTAGCATGGTAGAGTCAGGATCCCACCTCTGGATTTGGGCCAAATCACACTTCAGAATATATTAACTTCATTCCTGAGGGAAATTTGGGAGGAAGGCCAAGGAGGACCCTTTCATTAACCTCTTCATAGTGGCAGGGCTGGGCTTGATGCTCACAGAGATTAACATTTATTTAGAAAATAATTTCTCTATCCCAAAAACCTTTAATGAGAAAATGCTTAAGAGAAGCACAATTAAGTAGGAGAGAAAATTTCTAAAAGTCAATCTGCTGAAATGCCATCCTATACAACAATAGGAAAGTTCTTCTTCATTGTCTACTTTTCCATCAGAAATAGATTCTGAAGGGCTCAGCCATTTTAAAGTTGAAAGAACTGCTATCACCTTTAGCTGTAGGTCTGCTTGGAAAATAAATGATAAGCCACATCTGGAAATCTAGATCAGATTCTCATGAATTTGCCAAAATCACTTACGTTACTCTATTACGATAACATTCAATTAGTGCCACATTCAGAGACCTGATAAGAATGAGTTTATTATTTTAAGTGTATTATACTGGTGATGGTTATGGATATTTGAATCACAATAATTAACAGACACATCTACAGGAGCTCAAGGAGTTGTCTTCTTCCCTCAGGAGGGAAAATATAAATATATAATTATACATATTTTTACAGAACTTTATTTCTTTGAAATGTTATAAAGGGTCAAATTTCTTTCTTCTACCTTTAAGAGGTAGAGCTAAGTTAACCCCCCATCTGGAAGAGAATGGGGAACCTTCTTCTAGAAAGGTATAATAATATACAATAGAATTCCTCTGTTTCCCTATTTGGAGAATTTGCAGATATTCTATAGTTGGTTCCAATCTGCCAACAATAAGACATTGAATCAGATATTGACTGGCTGTATAGAACCAATGGATGTACATCCCAAAGTCCCTAGTCAACCAGGACCTTGCTTTTGGTCTGATTCTCTTCTGCTTGGCTGTATTCTGGTAAGAGGTACAATGTTTTTAGAGGAAAGGCCATCCACATATAAAGCTGAACAGTGACCTATAAATAGGGGCTTCTATCTTTTACTTTTTTGTATTTGTTCTTTCTTGTTTCCGAATTTTCTCTAACCATAACTGACATATGGTGACCCAGCTTCTCTTCTTGAGTACTGCTAAGACAAGAAACTCACTATGCCACAAGAGAGGATATGTCATTTTTGGATCTCTAATTGTTAGAAAATTGTTCCTTCAATTGAACCAAAATTGAACTCACTATTACTTCCACAAATTCATCTTATTTGTTCCCTAAAATGCTTAAATAAGTTTAATAGAGGCAGCTAAGTGGTTCAACTGATAGAGGGCTAATTCTGAAGATGGGATGTCCTGGGTTCAAATGTGGACTCAGACACTTTGTAGCTGTGTAACTCTGGGCAAGTCACTCAGTCCCAATTGCCTAGCCCTTACAGGGACTTGGAACTGATTCTCAATATCAATTCTAAGAAAGAAGTTAAGAGTTTGGGTTTTTATTTTAAGTCTAATAACTCTCCAAAGTGAGAGCCCTTCAAATAATTGAACAAAGCTGTCATGTCCTTTATTTTATTTTCAGAATAAGAATTTGTGTCTTTTGAATCCTTTACAGTTTACAAAGTGCTTTAAGTTGTATACAAATTCATCTCTAAGGCAAGATTTCCCAAATCCTTATAAAACATGGTTTTAAGTTTCCACATTTCTTCTCTGGGCATGCCCATGTTTGTCAATACCCCCTTAAATCTGATTGGCACGATCAGTGCTGGGATGGGTGTAAAGATAGAAAGTGAGGTATTTGTGGTACTAAACCTGGCTTTAGTTTTAAGTAGGAGCTAACTAGAATTCAAAGGATGAGTTTTATTTGACAGTTCTTTTACCTCCAGGAATTCCTTCTTGTAACTGTCCAAACTAAACAAGGCATGAACCATAAACAGATTGATGGAAAAGAGCTTTGCCATCTTTCTGTCATTACTCAGTACACAATCACATTATCATATATCTAACATGGTTTTAGAGCTCTCAGTATCAGCACATTGAGTGACTTTTCTTGAAAGAAAGATGTTAAAAAAATAGAGGAATAATTGAAGAGCTTAGACCACTGAAGTATGCCTCCCTCTAAACAGAAAAATTATCTTATGGGGATTATGGTAACAAATACATATTAGGTTTAAAAAATAGAAAATTATTAAGTTCTTTTAAAAAGAAATATTATTGACTCATTTTTGCAACCCAGTTTTTTCCAGATATTATAAAAAATTCCTAACCCAAAGAAACCATCATCATAACAAAGAAAGAGAGTTAAAAGCAAAATCTACCAATATAGTGACCTAGTGTACTGATGTCTACAACAGCCTATCCTTGTAGCTCCCTCCACCCTGCTAAAAGAAGATAAGAAACTGATTCCTAATCTCTTCTCCAAGGTCAATTGACTGTTATGGAAATTAGTAATTTTTCAAAAATGAATATTATAAGTATAAATGAAAATTGGCATTAATCCTTTTGACCTTGATGAGGTCATTTAATATTTTGTACAAAAAAATATCAAAGTCAGAAGACTAGCATTCGAAACCCATCTTGGATCATTCCTAGGTATCTGACCAAACACAAATCATTTCCTCACAATCTATTTTCTCATTTGTAAAATGGGCTAGTACTTCAACTAACTACCTTACAAGGTCATTGGCAAGAAAGCACTTTGCCAATCACAAATCACTATAAAAATATGGTGACACATGTAAAACAGAGTGGAATTGCTCTTTGGCTATGGGAGTGAGGAGGAAGGAGGAGAAGGAAAGAACATGAATCATGTAACCATGGAAAAATATTCTAAATCAATTAATTAAATGAACTTAATTAAAAATATGGGCTATTTATACAACCATCCAATAAAATATTAGCTTCAGTTTGAAAAAAATTAGTCATAGTCAAAAGGGTTTGATTATAATAGATGACATTTATATAGTGTTTTAATCATACTTACCTCACTTTATCCTCACAACAATGTCAGGAGACAAGTACTATTACAAACTCCATTTTAGAGATGAGGAAATTGAGGCAGACAGAGAGGTTAAGTAATTTGACTGAAGTCACATAGCTAGTGTCTGAGACTAGACTTAATGACTCTATGCCTGATGCTCTCAGTCACTGTCCTATCTGCTTTAGTCTTGTTCTGTTACTTATTAGTTGTGTGATCATATGAAAAATGCTCTACTTCTCTGGACCTCAATTCCCTCACCTGTCAAGTGAGGAGGTTAAATTAGATAATACAAAAGGTACTTTCAAGCTCTGACTTTCTGCAATACTACAATTCAATGAACATTTCTTAAGTGTCTAGGATAGGAGTGATATATTATTTTTGTGGGCTAGACTGGTCCTTTGAGAAAGTAAGGAGACCATTTGTTCCCTGAAATATAAAAGGCCTAGTCTAAGGGGAGTCTAGTATGTAGACGACCCTTGTAAGTGGCTAGTTAGCCCATGTTGCTGTTGCATCATTTCAGTCATGTCCAACTCTTCATTACCCCATTTAAGATTTTGTTCACAAAGATACTGGGGTGGTTTGCCATTTCCTTCTCCAGCTCATTTTATAAATGAGGAAACTGAGGTAAACAAGGTGACATGACTTATCCAGGGTCACATAACTAGTAAGTGTCTGAGGGATCAGATTTGAACTCAGGAAGAAGAGTTTTCTTGTCTTGAAGCCAGACACTCTACCCTCAAGAACTTCCTAATAAGCTTGCTATTCACAGACCACCAGTTTAAAGCAAAAAAGATGGAAGAAATTGAGGCCAACAGATGGAAAATAATTTGGCCAAGGCCACACAAAGAAGAAACAGACTGGAGTCCATGTTGGCCATCTTAGTCTAGGTCCACTGTTCCTTCTACTAACACCAAACTGCCCCCATTCTCTTAAAGAGCTATGCATGTAGAAAAATGGCATGTATCCCTTCTCCAAGATCACCATTACATATACTATATGATTTCTTTTTTAAAAAAGAAAACTAATATAAATCAGGTCTTAGTTTGGCCAAAACTTTCATGTAATATCTTGCATGTGCGTGGTTGTTGGCATATTATTTCCTCCATTAGAATGTGAGCTCCTTAAGGGTAAGGACTATGTTTTTGCCTTTCTTTCTGATGTCCCCCTACCAACTCCCCAGAACTGACTGTTCTAATTCTGATGATTTGTGGCATATGCACAGTCAGTCCACCAATCACAAGCATTTAAGTGCTTACTGTGTACCTGACTAGGGATTCAGAGAAAGGCAAAAATAGTCTCTGCCCTCAGGAGCTGACTTTCTAATTGGAGAGACAATATATAATGAGGTACCTACAAGACAGATGAGGGGTAGATGAAAGGTACCAGTAGTACCTGGAAATATCACAGAGGAAGTTTGTTCTCTTCTGGAATCTTCTAGTCCTGAAGGCAAACTGTGAAATGCCTTCAATAGTCCTGTGAATCACCATAACTAACACACAAAGGAACTTCAGGTGCTTAGCACTGGGTCTAATAATAACTACTCTTACATAGTGTTTCAAGGTTTCCATAACACTTTTACAAATATTATCTCATCTTATTTCGGTAGAGTTGCTGCTAAGGTATCATCATTCCAATTTTTCAGATGAAGAAAATGAGGCTCAGAGAGACTGACTCATGGTCACAAAACTGGAGGCAAGGTTTGTCACTGGGTCTCCAGACTTGAAATTCAACATTCTATCCACTGTACCTACTAATTCTAAGGGGGAAAGGGAAGGGAATGGTTAGGATCTAAGGTTCTTACTGCAGAGCTTAGATATAGCTTAAGGAGCCATCAGACCAAAAGCTATCAAGGTGCTTTCCCTTCTGCCACAGCGAGAGCTCAGTCTGATGACTTTGGAGGAACTCCTGAGTCTACTGGGGTTTGGTTTAATTTGGTTTGGTTTTTCCAGACTACATGATAATGCAATTTTAAAATAAATTTTTAAAAATTTGAAAATAAATTCTGACATTCTGTCTTCGAAGCAATACTAAGTATTTTCATTCCAAGGCAAAAGAGTGATAAGGACTAGGCAATGGGGGTTAAGTGACTTACTCGGGGTTATACAACTAGGGAGTGTCTGAGGCCAGATTTGAACCCAGGACCTCCCTTTTCTAACCTGGCTCTCAATCCACTAAGCCACCAGCCATTAATAATATATATCATACATTTAATATAATTTTTTAAACCTTTACCTTCTGTCTTAGAATCAATACTGTGTTTTGGTTCTAAGACAGAAAAATGGAAAGGGCTAGGCAATTGGGGTTAAGTGATCTGCCCAGGGTCACACAGGCTAGAAAGTATCCGAGGCCAGATTTGAACCCAGGACCTCCCGTCTCTGGACTTGACTATCAAGCCACAGAGCCACCTACCTGCACCCCACTCCTAAAATACAATTTTTAATAATTATTTTCTGATATTTTCTGATTCATGTTCTCCCCCCCAAATCCAGCCCCCTCTCTAAGATGTGTGTTAGCATACAATACATATTTCTATGTTCATCATGTTATAAAAGAAGAAACATATCACTTATACCAGAGAAAAATGGATGGAAGAAACAAAATTTTAAATGGGGTGCCACAATTTGTATTCAGACTCCAGTCAGTTCCTTCCATGGCATTGCTTGAACTTATTGTTCAAGCCCCTCAGAAATTTATCTTCAACCTGTTTTCTTCACTTCATTCTACATTAGTCTTTCTCACATTCCATATCCTTGCCAGATCATATTCCAGACTACTGGTGATCCCCTAATCTTCTCAGCCTTCTCCCACCTCCATGTATTCAAGCAGGACATCCTTCCTGCCAGAAACACTCTCCAGGTTTCAGTTGCAATGTCAAGTTGGAAATATCCCTAACTCTGAGCTGCTCAGCAAATTGTAACTAATATTATTTATAATTTTTTGTACAAATTTACAAATTACAAATAACTTACAAATTAACTACTACTATGTAACTAGTGACACATTATATTACTAAATCATTATATAACATAGTTACATATTAGTTAATCACTGGTAACATTACTTTTATTAGTAGTTAAGAAGCTGGATCATTCCTTTTTGGCTTTGGTTAGTATCCACCCCAAAAGCCGCTAACCTGTAAAAATCTGTTTTATTCAGTCCCTACCACTGTGGAGAGGGGGTGGCATTGGGGAGGTGGGGGTAGGCAGGGAATACATTTCAATAGTGTAAATGACATCCAAGAATACAGAAGATGCTTAATAAAAACAGTTGGGCAAACAAAACAGACAAACATGGAAAGAGGAGTGTGTGTGTGTGTGTGTGTGTGTGTGTGCTAAGATTTAGCTGACAATAAAGAATTTCATAAAGTTTTTGATTACCTTGACCCTTGACAGAACTGGAGAAATGAACGATTGCCCCCAAAACTGGAAGCAGCCACAACCAGGTCTTGCCTTGAAAACTCTTCATCTTATCTCCAACTTTTTTTACATGAGTTGTCTCAGCAAATCTAGAAACAAAGAGCACAAAATAATTTCATTATATATGTATATAAATGACTAATGTATATTAATATAATATATAATTATATATAAATGTAAAATATAAATTTATAATTATATATAAATATATGTAAACATAATGTATAATTATATGGTATACATATATATATATATAAAGTATATTACATATGCTTTACTGATTTAAGCCACGCTGATCGAAGAAGTCAAATAATCCAGTTATACCCCTAAAAGAAACAAATGATCACTGGCATTTATTCAGTGCCTTGCAATGGACAAATGCTTCAAAAGCATTATCTCATTGGAACTCTCATCAAGGCTTATCTCAAGTGCCACCACCCAGATGCCCTTCCTGATTTGTACTGTGGTTATAATCTGCCACTGGAATCGCTCTGGATTTAATTTATGCAGATTCTGCATTTATTTATGCTGTATATCCCTAATGGAGCATAAGCTTCTTGGGGGCAGAGATAAATTTGCTTTTGACTTTGTGGCCACCATATCTGATATGTAGTAGATGCTTGTTCAATTGAATCAGGCCTCAAAACAATCCCATGAGAGAAATGTTGCAGGGATTATTATCACCATTTTAGAGGCTCAGAGACAGAAATCATAATGGCTCATAATCACATACCTTTTAAGTATTAGAAATAAGAGTCAAATTTGGATCTTTTTGATTCAGATTCCATTCATTACTCTATTTGATATCACTTCACCCATCAAGCCACCAAGCCCAAAGCTCTCACTTAGGGCCCTTTCCCTTGGATTAATGCCTTGACTGTTTTTACACATTAAATCACTCTCAGTCATCTTTTGGCATACCTTAGTTTATCAGAGATTAGTAAACTTGAAGGGTGATGTAATGGAAACCAAACTAGCTTGGGAGTCATAAAATCTTGTATTTAGAGCTTGGAGAGACTTTAGAGATCATCTAATCTAGTCTTTCTTAATCTGGGGTCTAAAAATTTATTGCTGTTATTGTCATTTTCACTTGTAAATATAAAACTTGATCAAAGGGAGACCATGCAAAAATATTGTGTAGCCTGAGAGATTTCAGGTAAGTGGGAAGAGAGAAATATTAATCATTTGTTTTATGTAGACATTAAAGATAGAAACATAAAATCTAGGGACTAGAAGAAATCTGATAGATAACTAGTCTAACCCTTATACCCAAAATAGATATTCTTTCCACACACACCCATGTAGGTGGGCATTGTACTTCCGTAGGCCTCTACTAAGTTTCTCCCCTCTAGTTTCTTGAACTGGTCTTCATTTATGGTTTTAAATTCCTTCACCATCTTGATAATCCCACCCTAAGCACTCTCTAACTATGTAAATTCTGCCTCTATTTCTACCAGAAAATACATGCAATATTGTTTCAAGTGGGACCATTTAACATCTTTTCAAATCAGTACAAAGCGGATTTCAAAGTCCACTTGTATACCTGAAAGCTATTATTAAATCAAGCCTCTGACTTCTCTTCTCCAGACTGAATACTTCTCAAAGACCTTGTTGTCTAACCATTTGTAGCTTTCTTCGCAGCTTCTCCAGTTTTTGCCTTTTTTTTATTTATAGGGATCAGTCAAGGAGTAGCTAATTTTTAAAACAAACAAACATGTATGCTTAATATTTACTTAAAAGACATGTCTAAAACTTTGTTAGAGTTTATTTTGGAACAGCACTTCAGAGCCAATCCCCAAAAGCTCAGCAAAAAAATCTGTAATGTCTCCTCTGGTTTAGGGAATAAATGATGTAACAAGCAATACATAGCCATAATGGGACATACATAGCTAAGACTACAGCAACCTTAGCTGTAATAAGTAGTAACCTTAGTAAGAGATCCAGGAAAGAAATTGGTGCTACAAGATACGTGACCAGGATACTTATAGACCTCATGGGTTAGAGAGGGGTCTCTTTAAAAATAAATAAGTAAATTATTTGGACGTCAAAAAATTAATTATACCACTGCCTGGTAGTAAAGAGAAAGAAAGGGACTCAAAACAAAAGAGCAAGAAAACCCCTTCTGAAATTCTTGTGTTTATTTTCTTACCCGCAAATTTCTTCTAGACTCAGGCATGGAAATAACATGATTTCTAGTTTGGCCAAGGTCAACTTTCTCAGCCTGCTGAGTTGACTATCTACATGCCATCTGAAAAGTGCAAGTGCAATACCTCCCCACTATCCACCATGCTAAGCCACCAAGCCTAAAGTTCTCACT
>NC_058130.1:666810885-666828632 GCF_016433145.1 Gracilinanus agilis | reverse complement strand
AAGGAAGGAAGGAAGGAAGGAAGGAAGGAAGAAAGGGAGGAAGGGAGAGGAGAGAGGAGAGAGAGAAATAACATGCACACATTTAAATATTTTTACCCTAATATCTTTATATGTATCCTTCTATATTATTTTTTTTATTTGTTACAGGGCTAGGCAATGGGGGTTAAGTGACTTGCCTAGGGTCATACAGCTAGGATGTGTCTGAGGCCAGATTTGAACAAACCAGGACCTCCTGTTTCTAGGCCTGGCTCTCAATCCACTGAGCCATCCAGCTCCCACACACACACTTAAATATTAAGTGGGAAGGCTCTCACAGTTGAGGGTTTCAAGAAATACTTCATGTAGAGGATAATGCTTAAGATCAATCTAAAGGAGGTAGGAAACTCAGTCTGAGATGAATAAAACAACCCAGCCAATGGGTACATCTGGAGTAAAAGTACAGAGATAGGAAGAAAGGTCTAGAACAAAGGCTAATATCCAGATTGTTCAGTCATGTCCAGCTCTTTATAGCCCTATGACCAAATTGTCTTTGGAGTTTTCTTGGCAAAAATACTGTAGTGGTTTGCCATTTCCTTTTCCAGTGGATTAAGGCAAGCAGAGATTAAATGACTTGCCCGGGGTCACACAGCTAGTATCTGAGATCATATTTGAATGAAAGTCTTCTTGACTCCAGGCTCTATCTACTGAGTTAACTAGCTGCCTCCAATATGTGGACAGACTTAAATGGAACATCATAGTGGAAGGGCATAGGTGGCTAGGCAGTAAAACAAGGGCATTGAGTCTATTCCCTCTTCTACTCAATGCCCTTGTAATATTTTTGCTTTCACAGTTGTAGAGATTAAAAATTAATGGTTTGACTAAAATATAGTAAAATTATAAATAATAATGGTTGCAGATTCAAAGTATTATTGCTCAAAGTCAAAATGACCTTTAATAACTTTTATTTACAAAAGAGGTGGAAAAAGTGAAAACAGAGAAATACAAAAGAATAGAGAAGACTTTAGCCTATCTAACTAAATATTGCTCTGGTGCTCAACTCAGGCAGGACTTGTTGACCAGAATTAAATTATCTCCAGAAGACGGGAAGGGAAAGCCAGCTATCCACTCCCCCAACTTCCCTCCAAGAGGCAAGTCAAGACAATGACTGGAGCTGAAGGTTACTCCTGAGGCTGACTTTCTTCCTTAAGCCAACTTTCTTCTTTGAAGCTAACTCCTTCTTCTAGTCAAACTCCCAGCCCCAGAAATTCAGGGCCTTTTATAGGGACTTCTTCTCCCTTCCCCTCTTCACAGGGGCCAATCACAGCTTCCAAATTGCCCAGCACTGCCCAGGAGGGCAGTGTTTGTGGGATCTACTTCTCACTTTCTGGAGGTGTGAATTCTCATCAAAAGGGTTCAGTTTCCTGGCTGATTGAGTTTCTGAGGGTGTGAATTCACTAAGTGGTTTGCCAGCTCCTCCATCTAGTTCAAGCTTGTGTT
Source organism: Gracilinanus agilis (assembly GCF_016433145.1). Classification (NCBI taxonomy): domain Eukaryota; kingdom Metazoa; phylum Chordata; class Mammalia; order Didelphimorphia; family Didelphidae; genus Gracilinanus; species Gracilinanus agilis. The sequence goes on along the minus strand of NC_058130.1, from coordinate 666,827,156 downwards.
GATTCAATCAAGAGGTAGCTGAAGGAGAATTAATCCTGTCTTCACAATCTAGTGAGGTACTAAGTAGGGATACTTAAGTTATTGTTAACCAAAGAGTTAACTCCAACTAGGCAAAGAGAATAAAGGATTCCCTTTTTACAAGTGTAAACTCAGAATAGACAAAGAGAACCAAGAATTTCCTTTCACACAGTCTAACCCTAGCCCAATCATTTCTACATTAGTAAATTATCCAAACAAGTTGAACTGTCAGTAAACATTTATTAAGCATCTGCTTTGCATCAAGTACTGTACTAAGTACTGAAAATACAATAAAAACAAAAGACGATTCTGCTCTTGGGAGATCAGTAAAGCTTTCTCATATTTGTTTTGATTTTAGCTATGACCTGAAGAAACGAAAGTAGCACAGTAGACAGAGTGCTGACCTAGAGCAAGAATACTCATCTTCCTGAGTTCAAATCTGGTCTCAGACACTTACTGGCCATGTGACCCCTTGCAAGTCATTTAACCTTTTTTGCCTCTGTTTCCTTATCTGTGAAATGAATCGGGGAAGGAAATGGCAAATCACTCCAGTATCCTTGCCAAGAAAACCCCAATGGGATAACAAGGAATTGGACACAACTGAAAAAAGACTGAAGGAAGCCAAGAGGAAGAGATAAGGACAGAGAGCACTCTAGGTAGGGGAGCTAACCAGTGAACTTGTGCAGAATTAGGAGATAGAGTGCCTTGTTGGAAGGACAGTAAGCAAAGGAACCAGTGTCACTGGACTGCAGAATACTGTGAAAGGTAATGCATAAGGTTTTTAGAAAGATAGGAGTGAAGAGCTTTAAAAAGCCGAAGGATTTTATATTTGATTCTGGAGTTGATAGAGAGCCACTGGAATTAATTGAGTAGAGGGATAAGATTGTCAGTCCTACACTTTAGTAAGATTAATTTGACAGCTGAATAGAGTGAATAGACTGAAGTAGAAGAGACCTAACATGGAAAACTAACCAACTGACTATAGCTAGAGCCCTTGTGAAATGATTATGCCAGGATTTCAACAATATTGGAAGAGAGAAAAGAGATGAAATATTGTGATATCATGAAAGATATTTTTAAGGTAAAATTGACAGGACTTATAACAAATTGAATCTGGGAGGTGAGAATGAGAAGTGAATGAGGAGACCTCATTTACAAGCCTGATGGACTGGGAAGATGGTGATCCCTAGGGAAGGACTAGGTTTGGGGCAAAAGAGCATGATTTTGTTTTTGAAAATGTTGGTTTTCATAGATCTAATCTGATGTGTCTAGTTACTAGACACATCTAGTGGATAGTTGGAACTGCAAATTTGGAGAAGGAAGAGGCAAAAAAGCTACATCATTTAGAAGTAATTTTTTTTCCTTTTATCATTCCTTCCCTTAATCATTTTCAATATTTTTTATCAGAAGCCAAGAGTAGATGATAGAGAAAAGGGCCACATTTTTCTTGTTGGTCAAGAACTATTCATTAGACAGTATACTGTAGAATTTCAACAGAAGAAAGAGGACTTTAATACCAAGCAACCTTCATCAACATCATCACATTTTCCATGGCAAGGTGATAGAAGCAATAATAAACATGGAACATATAATGCTCAAATACATGGCATGCTCTGATATTAAAATAAATAAATCCAGGCTACAGTCAGTCTTTGACAATTCTTCTTGAGGCTGAATTGGTAGAGTTTGGGGAGTCTTTTTTGGGGGGTGGAAGGGTAGAGGATGGATTTTATTTGTTTAGCTTTTTTTTTTTTTTTTTTTTTTTACAAAAAACAGTTGTGGCCTCAGTTTGGGGTTTTTTTCCCCTCTCTTTTTTTTCCCTTTTTTTTTTTTTTAACAATGTTTATTAGGATGACTAACACCACATTAGACTAAGTGGAAGCTTCAATTTTTCCCAAAGTTTTCTGCCAAGTCCTTGAAATTCTGGACAAGAATGCTGAGGACAATCTTTATTCTTCTTGGAAACACCATGAACTCCTATTAAGAAGTCAGGGCCTTAATTATTGAGGACTCATCAGAATCCATCTTCCCCAGCCCCACGCAATCAAATCATCTTAGTGACAAGCCAACTTGGCATTTACTAAAAATCTATCTGGAGCCTCTGCCTTCTCAACAAGGTGCCAGTGAGCCTGCTTACCGTCCAAGAGTAGGTGTCCTGTAGATGCCCTTGACCAAAGACTCACACCCTGTAAGTTCAACAAATTGATCAGGGAATTCCCCTGACCAATATACATCATCAAGTCCCTGCACCACCACCTCTTACAAAGGAATAAATAAAATCTGTGAAAAAGAGGCTGTGCCCAGTGCTGGTTTCCTCAAAAACCCGGTAGTATTTTCGTTATAATTAACACTGTGGCTTGGGTCAGTTTACTACCTTTGGTATATTTGTTTTTACTAAATCTCTTTTTATTGAGAGAATAGCTTTTTATATTGAGAAAATAGCAAAAAACTAGGAGCCAGAATTAGATTGGGATGCTAGATCTTTACCAAGCTTTAGGACTAAACAACCACAAACACTTTCAAAAAGCCTTACACAGAGCCCTCGCTGCCCGGGGCAAAGGCGGCTCCCGAATGGGGCTGGACCACTGAGGTGACCCGGAGGGGCAGCCAAGGTTAACCCCCACCACCCCCATCCCTCGCCGGTGAGGCGTGTCTGCGCTACACGCTCAAACCCGAGCTGTCACCGCAGCTGAACAACGTGTCCCTGACGTAGGCCGGCCTCCCACATCCTCAACCCGAACTGAGCAGATCCATGTTACTGCTGTGGGAGAGCAGCTGGAAGGACTCGAGAGCCGTCCTCTGCTGGTCCTTCGGGACTGTCATCGCGAAGAGCTCTGCCACGTGGTATGACTAGCCCCACAGCCTGCTCGAGAGCATAAAGCAAGTTTTCTGGCTAACCAAGTGCCAATTAATAGGAAGCCTCCCACAGAAGGTCCTCATCCTGGCAGAAGCGCCAGCAAATCATTGAGAACCGGGATGAGCAGGTCCAGAATGCCCTCTGTAAAGGGAAGGAACTTGAAGCAGGGAGGAGGTAGGAATCAAGAAAGGTCTCCTACAGAACATGAAATTTGAGAGAATCCAGGAAGCTTGGAGCCTAGCTAGAAGAGGGAGAGCATTCTAGGCATGGGAAATGCCAGTGCAAATGCGTGGAGTTGGGAGATACCATGGGTAAAAAATAGCAGGGAAGCCAGGATAGCTGAATCATAAAGTGCTTGCAGTGGAGTCAGGTGTTAAGTAAACTAGAAAGATTAGAAGTGGCCAGATTGTAAAGTGCTTTAAGTACCAGAGGACTTTATATGGTCAGAATTAAATGCATCACCCTGTTTACATCAAGAGTTGTAAACTCTTAAAAAACAAAAACAAAAAAAAAAACCCTAAATATGGATTCCAAACTAGAAAGGCAGTAAAGATGAGGCAATTGAGATTAAGTGCCCAGGATCACTCAACCAAGACATATACGAGGTCAAATTTGAATCCAGGTCACCCACAACTCCAGTCCTGGCATTCTATACACTGAGCCACCTGGCTGCCCCTATTCATAAACTCCTTCATCAGCACTGCTGGATTAGCCAGCTAAACTAAATCACCAACAAGCTCTGAAATGCTTCCAGAGATTAGAAAGAGGTTTAGACTGGTAATCAAGGAGCCCAGGTTTGAGTCCCAGCTCTCACGTGACCTTGGGCAAGCCAATCAAATATCAGTTCTGTTTCCTTTTTTTTTAAATGAAGTGATCAGACTAAATCAGTCATTCTTAGCTTGAGACGTATAATTATTTTTATTATTACATAATGTTTTAATCATGGTATTTTGATATAATGAATTTTCTTTGTGATTCTTTGCATTTTATTTTATGCATTTAAAAACCATATACTTCACTAGCCTGGGAAAGGTGTCCAGAACACAAAAAAGGAAAGGAACCCCTGATCTAGATGATCTTAAATTCCTGCCCAGCTGGAACATTTAAGATTCTAACACATACAGAAGACAAATGTAAGCACGCTCCTACTGTATGGTAAACTGAGCTGAGAAAACGGCACACTGCAATTCTGGGGAGACACACTTGTATTACTTGGCTAAATGTGCTAGAAAAAAGCTTCATTAATAGCTCAGACCCCACAGGAGTGGGGGCTCTGAGACAAATTGGTCTCCCCATCCAGCCTCTAATTTTTTCCCCAGCGTCTAAGGAATTTTCCAGGACTGATTTGGATTTTCCAAGAATGATGAGCTCCCACTCCCCTCTGTCCCTGGTAACTCCAGGCTGGCCAGTACTGATGCAAGCACAAAGGCATCTGCTAACACTGGACCAGTCTCAGACACGTAGCAAGTCAGATGATCTTTGATTCACTGAATTTGGGTCTCTGTTGCTCTCTACGGTGAAATCAGAGCGACCACCTTTGGGGGCCCTTCCCTGCTGCAGGGAGCAAATAGCTGGGAGTCATTCAGAAAAATGCTGCTCACTGGAGCTAAAAGTGGTGTCTCCAGCCCCACCCCTGAACGCAGGATGCAGGATTCAGGTTGACTGGTGGACGATATTCATTTCCTATAGAGGCTGTTTGTTGCTATTTTAGGAATATTTTCTTTGGGGTGTGGAGGGAGGAGGAGGCGTTTTCCTTTATAGGTCACTACTGATATTCTTTTTAACTATACTGATTAAGAGCTTAGGACTTTTGTCCTGCCTCTGGCCTTCAGTGATTTCGGTGACTAAAGAGAAAGAGTAGAACTAACAACTTTGCACATATTTGCCTCACTTAAATCCAGTTCATGCACAAGTCAAGACATCACCCCTTGATGTGGGAAAGGAAGGCAAACAATAACAATGGATATTGGAATGAAAAAATGGAAACAATGAAAGCAGGAATCCCCTTGCCATACCACTTGCTTAAAGCCATCTAAATTTATACCTCCAGCAGGTGTTAATATCTTGCTAATGAAGCATACTGTGAGAACCCAGATGGGTCTCCTAGTACCTGTATTGAATGGTACCTGATATTATTCAGCTTCACATATGTCATGAAGGACAAGCCCCAAACTCCAAGAGCAGATCTACAAGGAATTGTGTCATTACATATTTATTGTGTGAGATTTGAACCTCAGTTTCTCAATCTACTGTGTGAAGGCTGGGAACATCTTTACATACTCTATCCCTTCCATCCTGAAAAAGAAAAAGCCAAACTATTCTTTTTCCTTCCTGGGTACTGTGCCTGTCCTTTACATATATTTGTTGGTTTACCTTGGTTTCTGGTTTTTCATTTGTTTATCAACTCTCAAAAACCATGAGTTACAGAGGAATTGAGGTTCTGTAATAGGGAGGGATTTTACACAAGGGGAGATCCCTATGCACATGTAACTACAGGTCTGAACTTATTTATCTGTAGGAGTGTATTTCTAGAGAATCTACATACAATATACAATTTCCTTGAAGACACATTCCATTGGGTTCTCACCTTTGTATCTCCATAGTACTTAACAAAGTATTTGGTACATAGTAAGCACACAATAATGTGGTGGATGAATGAATGAACTAATGAATAATTTACAAAAAGTCCTACACTCTCTTCCCACTATTATACTTTCCAGAGGGAAAGCCCTGCCAAGAATTTTTGGACAAATACTTATTTCAGCAATCCATTCAATGGTAATTCAAAGGTAAAGAACTGGCAAGGTTCTCTTCCAAGCTTATGGATGGAGGAAGAACCACTAAGGTCACTTGGAAATACAACAATTGATGGTCCTAATATGGCTTAGGTAACTCAGACTACCAGTGGATGGATCTCAAACATGGTTAGTCATAACTGCTTCTACCTCAGTCCTTGATAGCTACTGCCAGTTTTTTACAGCTTCAACTTTCCAGCCTATGTGCAAATCATTTAGGATCCCACCCCAAAGACAGGAAGGATCCCACCCCAAATATTTGGGAGCCTATTTTAGCCCAAGGCAAGGGATAGACAGAATGCTAAAAGTGGGACTTTAGTATAGGAGAACTTCAGAACTGGAAGAGACCTTAGAGGACATCTGGTCCAAACTATTCCTAGAATCTCTTCTACAACTTCCAGGGGGAAAAATGGACAACCAGTTTCTGCCAGTAGAGAGAATGAGGGGATAGGAGAGAGACAAGCCCTTCACTTTAGCACAATTATAATTATTAGAAAGATTTCCCCCCTTAAATATAACTACAATTTGTCTCTACAAGTTCCATTTGTTGTCCCTAGTTCTCCATTTTGGGACCAAAGCAGAGTAGTCTAACTCCTCTTCCATATAGTAGCCTTTAAATAATTGAATTCAGCTGCCATATTTCCACCCCTACCTTAAATCTTCTCTTCTCCAGGCTTTAACTTCTCTTTGAAAGGCATGCTGTCTAGTCCTCTCAGCTTTTTGGCTGCTCTCTTCCTGACATTCTTCAGCTTGTAAATGTCCTTTCTAAAATCTCATGCCCAGAACTGAGGATAAACTCCCAAATGTGGCCTCATAAGAACAGAGTATAGAATGATTCTGACTTCTTTCTTGCTAGTCCCTAAGACTCTTTTAAAAGTATCTTTGACATCTGATAAGATTAGAAAGATTTGAGGCATGGAGCCTGACAAACTATTATGGCAGTAAAGCCCAGTGACTTGAAACAACTGTGGAAATGTATTTTATAGGCAGTCTGAGATGTATGTTTGGAGCCCAGAAGGGAGTTCAGGACTACAGAGAGATATTAAGGCACCACAAACACACAGAGAAATAGCATGATACTGTTGAAAGAATAGTGGTGTTAGGGACAGCTAGGTGGCTCAGTAGAAAGAGAGCCAGGCTTGGAAACAAGAGGTCCTGGGCTCAAATCAGGCCACTGATACTTCCTAGCTGTGTGACCCTGGGCAAGTCACTTAACCCTTAGTGCTCTTCTGCCTCAGAAACAATACTTAGTATCAATTCTAAGACAGAAGGTAAGAGCTTAAAAAATACTGGGTTTGGTTTTTGGCATGTAAAGGTCTCAAAGTGACACAGGGTACCAGGATGACACACATTTTCAATCTAAGAAAAACACATCTAGAACTCATTTTGCAGGACCCAGAAGTCAGGGCTCTAAGCTCCATTTCAGAATTGCTGACCAGGTTGACCTCTGTGCCTTTCAACAGTGCCCTTCCCCTTGTAATGCCATTCACTTGAAGCAAACTGAGTTCACATCTCCAGCAGGCATGTTCTCCCTGTAACTTAGAGTTCAATAGCAGAAACAACTCCCACATTTCAATAAAAAGATTGTCCTGAGCCCAGCAGATAACTTTTCATTTCTAGGGTTCCCAAGAAAGTGACCAAGTTTCTAGTGTCAGGAGAAAATCTCAGTGCTTCCCCTATCCACTCCTCAGTTTTAAAGTAAGTTGGGCACCATATTACTTTTAAATTGTGAGAACTCAAGGGCAGGGAAATATATCCGTAAGCCCAGGGTCTAGCACAGATGGTAGATCATCTCCTGGAAAAGGGATCTACCAGTAAGGGTGACAATTGCTGACCATCAATGCCTTCTCCCTCTTTTAGTCACTCCTTTACCCATTCTGTCATTAAGCAGTAAACAAGCATTGATTATGGACTCATTTTGTGCAAACTCTTGGGTAAAGCACTGTCTACATTCTGTAAGGAAAGGCAAAAATCCATGTCCAACTCTAAAAGAGCTCATAGCCTAATGAGGGAGATATTAGATATGAATAAGGTAATACAAGAAAGATATAGCCAGAGGGGAGATCCCTTAAAATGGAAGGAATCAATAGTGGAGCAAGAGGGAGATTTTGTGGTCAGGCTACCCAGGATAGGACACTCAAGGAAGGTGTTAACTTGAGTTGAATCCCTTGCAGAAGGTAAGATCACCGTAAGAAAAAAGAAAATCACAATACCTGCATGTCTGCCCCATGATGGACCAAGGAAAGTATTAACATATGTATTTGAGTAATGAGGATTTTTAGTTGAAAAAAAGTGAAGAAAGCTTAAATACTGTGATTTGTTCTAGGTCACTTTTTGTAAATACTCCTGACTAGTTTTGAGATGAGTTAATAAGGTGTGAAGTTTGCCTTTCAACGTGTCTACCTCAAACCTACTCCTTGTAAACAATCCCAAGTGTTGACACCTTTAGCAAGTATAAACTCACCCCCTGGGCCTAGTTTAAAACCAACAAAAGGGAGGAGTTTTGCTTCCTTCCTTTCTATATATAGGAACAATCCCTTCAGAGGTCTTCACATCCAATCTTCATTCTGCAGAGCTGTGAGAAGTTGACACAGGTTTTGGAGCCTAGAGAGACACCAAAAATCATCCCTTTCAGTCTTCTTCCTTAGGACTCCCAAGACAGAGACACAAGTTTTGAAGCCAGGAGAAACTTACCAGATTTCATTATATCCTGTCACCTTTTGTAGGAAGTGCTGTCTGCCATGAAACCAAGGCAACTAAATGTTCCCCATTGGGCAAGAAAGCGAAGGAGAACTTTAAAGAAGTTTCCAGAACCTATCAGGATAAAATGGTGCACAGACAACAGTGGTCCCCCCTGTGAAGTGTCAGTGGAACTGGAGGATAGCTTTTTCTCGGGCCCACTGAACACCTCCAAGGAAAATATCCAGGACATAGAGGTGAAGAAGACCAATGTAGAGGAGCTGCCATCACCCTCAGCTAAAGACTGCAGGACCGATGATGTCAGATATCAAACATGTGAAGAAGAGGAAACTGAATGCAAGACCAGGGACTCGAGATATCACGCATGTGAAGAAGGAAAAGCTGAATGCCATAATGAAAGGGAATATGGCACCCAGTCCAGTCTAGTCACTGAGAACTTTAACCATCCACATGATTCCTGTGAAGAAGAGTGTTTCCAGTGCAGAAGGCAGCTTTCTTGGCATTCCTCAGGTACCTTAAGCAGGACCAAGAGACCTTGTCCACAAGGTATGCTTTGTCCCACTTTCTGCTACTATCAGAAATCTTCTGAGCTAGCCTCACTATGTCAGGAAGTCAGGGAACTACACACCAGGCTAGACACTATGACCAGTACCATGAAAGTTTTGCACCAATATGCCCAATACCTGCATCAGCTCCTGGAAGCCCAGGTAGAGGGATGTTGGGGTCAGAGTCAAAGGGAAAGTTGCAATCAGAGAGCAGCCACCAAGGATCAACCAGTCCCTACCTGCCCTTATATTCCACCTCCAGACCTTTCCTGTTCCCAGCACCCAGCACCCCCTGTCAACCAGCTTTACTCTTCACTTCCTCAGCCAGATCCTATGGCACGCCCACACACTCCACCTCCATCCTACCCCACAGAATGGCTGGAGCAACTGGGGAGCCACCTTCAATCGACCCCAATATCCAGAGCTTCATACTCTCCCTAGATCCCCAGCTACCTCCTAACACTTTCAGGGACATCAAGAGGCTACCCTGAGGAAAACACTTTATTGCCAAAGACTGATATTGAACATTGTTACCCAAATCCTGATAGAGTGGCTATCTACCACCAGAGAAAGAACTAACTCTGAAAGAAGATCGAAGCATTCCATTCTTTGCTTTATTTCTCCTATTAAACTTTTCTCTAGTCACTAATGTATATGTGTCTTTCACAATATGATGAACATGGAAATGTGAATTATATAATACATGTATAACATATCATATTATCCTTCATCTTGGGGAGGGTAGAAGGGAAATGTGAATTATATAACACATGTATAACATATCATATTATCCTTCATCTTGGGGAGGGTAGAAGGGAAAGAGAGAACATGGATTGAAAAATGTCAGAAAACAATTATTAAAAATTGTATTGATGGCAAAGGAAAGTAATAAATGTTGGAGAGGATGTGACAAAACTGGAACACTAATATACTGCTGGTGGAGTTGTGAATTGGTCCAACCATTCTGCAAAGCAATTTGGAACTATGCACAAAGGGCTTTAAAAGACTGTCTGCCCTTTGACCCAGCCTTACCACTGCTGGGTTTGTACCCCAAAGAGATCATAAGGAAAAAGACTTGTACAAAAATATTTATAGCCATGCTCTTAGTAGTGGCAAAAAAAACTGGAAAATGAGGGGGTGTCCATCGATTGGGGAATGGCTGCATAAATTGTGGTATATGTTGGTGATGGAATACTATTGTGCTAAAAAGAACAAAGAACTGGAGGAATTCCATGTGAACTGGAACGGCCTCCCGGAATTGATGCAGAGCGAAAGGAGCAGAACCAGAAGAACATTGTACACAGAGACTGATACACTATGGCACAATCAACTACTAGCAGCAATGCAGGACAATCCAGATGAACTTGTGAGAAAGAACGATATCCACATCCAGAGAAAGAACCGTGGAACTAGAAATGCATTAGAAAAATATATGCCCTATCACATAGTGCGATGGGGATGGGATTGGGGTTTTGATTTAAAAGATCACTCCTCTGCAAATATGAATAACATAGGAATATGTTTTGAACGACAATACATGTATAACCCAGTGGAACTGCTTGTCAGCTTTGTGAAGGTGGGAGAGGAGATTGTGAATCATGTAACCTTGGGAAAATATTCTAAATAAAATTTTTTCAATTGTATTGATACATAAAATATTAAATGAATTTTAATTAATTAAATCTAATTTTAAAACATTAAATGGCCACAGACTATGCAACAAGATACACACTTACTTTTATAAATAGTCCACATGGGAATTTCTTATCCTTAACTGTCCACATTGATTAGAAGCTTTTGTTTGTTTCAGTTTTCCAGTTAGGTTTGGGATATGAGAAACACAGAAAAGAATTCTTGTGAATTGAAAATTTCATTTTGAGAATAAGAATTGTAAACAGCTAAATAAATCTCATGGTACAGTGGAAAGAATGCTAGGCCTGGGGAGAAAATTCTTTTTCTAGTAGGGCCTCAGAATTCCCTTCAATCTTTGAAATTGTGCTATTCTGTGAGAGAAAGGCAATTGCTTCCCTGTGGTTGGCTCCAAGGCTAACCCTATGAATAGGCAAAATTTGTATTCAGACCCATGTGACCTTTGTTTTGGTTCTTCAACCCATTCCTGACCTCTGCTTTCTCACAGCAATCTACCCTGTGTCCCATTCCCAAAAAGAATGTCCTAGCCCCAGCTAATGTATTACTTCAGTAATACTCAGCCACTCTGCTTGTGGGTGACCTGACTTTTCAAAACTTCTACTTTTCTATTTCTGAATATGTTATATTAGTCACGTGTCTTCTGGCTAACTCTTGGTTAATTGCTAAAAAATTGCCCATAAAAATGTTGCAGTATAATGAAATAGACACTGCACTTGGATTTGGATTCATGAAAAGATAACCTTAGTTTTATTTCTAACTTTGCCATTTGCTAACGGAATTAGCCAAAGCAATCACTTCAATTCTCTGAGACTGCACCCTCTTCCATAAAATGGAGACAATAGGTATATGCCTATTTCATATGACTCCTGAAAGGAAAATGGGCAAACATTGCATGAAGGATTCTTAACCCGAGGGCTATAGACTCCTCCTAGGATCTATGGGTAGATTTCATGGTGTCAGTGACCTTGGAAGAGAACAAAATAATTACATCTTTATTTTGACTAATCTCTAATTGAAAGTTAGCATTTCTTCCCATTTTGAATGTAGGCAACAAACATTATTCTGAGCATCACCAGACTGCCAAAGGAGATGATGACAAAGAAAATGTTAAGAAATCCTGCATTAGATGAATGTAAATTATTGTTTTGACCTCAGAATCATGGGTATAGAGTATTCACCTTTTAATAACTGACTCAAGAAACTTGAAAAGCCTTCAAACTCAAAGGAATATATCTCTGACGGTGGAAGTTCAAGTACTATGGAACACATATTTAAGAAAGGGAAGGGTTAGTGTCCCATTTAAATGAATACCTACTCTGGCTCTTCATAAAGTGAGCCCTACTGGTTCTATAAATTTGGGAATTAGTCTAAAGCAGTGATGGCAAACTTTTTAGAGGTGGGGTGCCATGCTATACCCCACCCTTACCCTAGCTAGGGGAGGGAGGAAGAGGTCCTATTGGGTTGCTGGGCAGAGGAGTCGATTTTGTGAAAAAATGTCATCAGGCACAGTAGAGAAGTTGAGGGAAGAAGCTCTGCCCAAGCCCCTCTGCCTTTCTAGTTAATGATCTCTGGGGGGGTGGGGAGGAGTATTGGGGGGAAAGGTGGCCTTCGTTCCCACATGTGCCATAGATTCATCATCATTGATCTAAGTCCTATAGATTAAAGCAAGTGACATAACAGTCTGGCCTAGAACAGAGGTGCAAAATTTATCAGCAAGGACATCTCAAAATTCCCCTACCCCCAACACCAGATTAAAAAGTAATTAGCTAGAGATGGGAGGTCCTAGGTTCAAATCTGGCCTCAGACACTTCCCAGCTGCGTGACCCTGGGCAAGTCACTTGACCCCCATTGCCCACCCTTACTCTTCCACCTAGGAGCCAATACACAGAAGCTAAGGGTAAAAAAAATTAAAAATTTTTAAAAATCTTAAAAATAAATGTAATTAGTAAATGCTTAACAAAATAAATAAAAATATAGTACAATATAGATAGTGTTAATTTGTGTTTTTTTTAAGTCAATATGCAGTCCCCAGGGATCTGTTTCTATCTGAATTTATTACCACTGATTTAGAGGCAAGAACATCTGGGTTCTATTCCTGGTTCTTTCAATGACTTGGCTATGCAGTATAAAATAAGAGTGTTGGTTTAGATGATTCCTATGGTCTCTTCCAGTTCTAACTTTCAATGATTCTAATTCTCCTGAAATTCTTAAATGTCTCTAAAAGGAATATCTGAGAAGTAGTAAGTACCATGCAGGGCAAAATGGTCCTCTATTCTTTCTGAAACAGGTCTAGAACCCTCAGGACAAGAGTAAGGAATCCTGTTCAAGTTGGCTCTGAGAGAGCTGGTCTCAAGGTGGACTTTGTTCTATTTAAAGGACCCCTAGGAGGCTAAGGCTACAATGGAGGTTCAGGTTCAGTCTAGTTTAGGGTCCCTTGGAGCCAGGAGGGGTCCCCTAGGCAGAATACAAATTTTGTAAATTTTTCTCTGGCGTTATTCCAAATGGGAAAGCTACTTTAGAACCCTAATAAGTCAAATGCTTGAGAGGAGATGAAGAAAAGATATATTCTCTCACTAGCACCTGACTAATGAACACACACACACACACACACACACACACACACACACACTCTAAGCCTCTTTGGACAATGATGGTTTCATGTTCATGTGACCTTCATTCATCAAGCATTTATTGAGTTTATCTGTTTGCCTAGATCTCAGTCACTTTGTCAACTCCTTTAATGGGTCAAAAGGTTCTCTTCACAGCACCTGATCTGAAGTAAGAAAGGACTCATGGGGGAGAAAGCACCTCCCTGTCTCCTATCTACTTTTAGTAATTCAACATCTGGACAGTCCAAGTTTACAGATAAAATGATCTTCATTATTAGGCTCTGCAGAAAGATGAACTTTTGTAAGGTTCCCTCCTCCTCCCTGCATCCTCCTTACCTCCAGCAGCAGAAATGAGTTGATATAGTGGCAAAAGGAATAGTTCTCTAGGGTCCCATATTAGAGATCCTCAAAACTCTATTTTATGTTATAAATGTCATTTTAAATAATGATTTCTCTTTGCAGAAGGCACCTTGGGGGACTGAGTTGACCAAGAGCACTAGGTAGGTAGCTGAATGGCCTGTTATCTTTTAAAAGAAACTTTTTAAAGGTCCCAAGATTCAAGGATATCCACATAAGCCAATTCTCAGTCAACCTCAGCAGTAATGATTTTTCATGAAATTCCAGACTATCCATCCAGAACTTTAACCAAGTTCTCCCAACTACATATAGGGCCATCCCCCAACTACTCAATCTTCCCCTCTGTTCCCTCAAACCCTAAACCCGATGCCCAAAAGAGAATCAGAGGAGCAAGCAAACACCAAGCCAGAGTCATGCCTCCTTGACTCCCCTAGTTGGAGAGAAGATTTAAGTTCCAAGGAGTGTGCCAAGACTATTAACCCACATCATTCTAGTGGCCAAGAGAAACTAGAGCCTAAAGCCTCTAAGCTGCTAAGAGTTCCAGAATCCTTCCCTGCTCATGCTTCGCTCACTTTGCCTCTTCCCCCGATCAACCCACATCTTGTGCAGTAACATTTCTCCCTCCACCAAATACAAGCCCAATAATACAAGTCTGGACGGAGGTCGGGGGGAGGGAGGCACAACTCGGGTCTGAGGACATTGTTGGAAAATGAAAGAGGGAGGGAAAGCAGAGTGGAGGCAAGGGGATACAGGAGCGCTGAGAGCTCTCCAGCATACCCTGGAGGAAAGACCTCTTCTCTTCACCCCATCCAGGTTTGGCTCTGCAACAGCCTTTCCTGTTGCTTCAGAGATCAAATGGATCAGGGCACTCAGCTTTCCTGGCCCCGAGCCTGGGAGGGACCGCCCCGCACCGAGTCCCTTGTCCCCAAACATCCAGCCTCCAAGACCTCCCCTTTCTTTTCGACCGCTGCCTACTCCAGCACCAGGGAAAGGGCAAAAGAATTGGTGTGCGCGCGATAGTGTGTGTGTGTGTGTGTGTGTGTGTGTGTGTGTGTGTGTGTGTGTGTGTGTGTGTGTGTGTCCGATCAAAGGGCCATGCAGAGCGAGCACCGCTACTGAGGACTCTCCCGTGGCAGCGAGAGCTACATCTCTCCCCAGGCATCCCCGAAGCCTGTCCTTCTCCAGCCCTTCAAACGTGTAGCCTCGGGGAAGAGCTGGGTATCCCAATGAAACCTATAATTTCGGCTCCCCGTCCCTCCTTCCATTCCATCCCCCTCCGCCCACTGGAGCCCAGCAGAGAGGAGTCGGGAGATGTTAAGCCGTGGGCAGGTGACTCAGACTTTCGAAGAGGAAGCTAGGAAATGACGGGAAAAGAAGCTTGAAACTAACCTGTGCAAGGGCAAGGTACTTGGAGAGGGGAACTCTTGGTGCCTAGGAAAAGAGCAGAGCTCTGCCGAGGGCTATCCCAGGACTTGCGCTCTCTCTTTCTCTCTTCCCTTCCCCTCTTTTCTCTTAGCTTCTTCCTTTCCCTCCTCCAGTTCCCTGCCTCCAGGAGGTGTTTTAGGATCTCTCTCCAGCTGTTCCCTCCTTCTGGGAGACCTGGATCTGATAAGAAGAAAGAGCAAGAAAAGCAGGCGGCCAATTATAGAGCGGAAGGCTAAGGGAGGGAGGGGGCTCCTGGGAGTGGGGGGTGGGGTGGGGTGGGGAGAAAGGAGGGATAAATCACCATCCATCCCTACATAGACGCCGCACTCCTCCTCCCTCTCCTTCTCTTCCTCCTTCCACTCCCCCCCTTCACCAGTGAGAGATTCTAAGCAGTGGTCCCTGCTCCCGAGTGCCCCGCTGACTATGCCCTCTCTTTTCACGCGGATGTGGACTGGGGAAGGTGTACTTTTAGATTTAGGGCTCTCTTCTCGAAAAGTAACGCTAGTTTGAACTCTGAAGGGAGACACGAGGATATAAAGAATTTTACAACAGACAAATTATCGCAGGTGCTGGACTCTCCCAAGACAAGTTTTCTGTCTCTGAGGTTCGCTTCCTGGGGGATGGGGGATGGGGTGGGGGGGACGGGCGGGGAGAAGTGAGAAATTGGCCTCTGCCCTCAAGCAGACGCAAGTTGTAGGAACCAAGAACACTACCGGCACCCAGGAGAGGAAGATTTGAAATAAACCTTCTCACTTGTTTGGGGGTAGATGGGTGAAGGAAAATGGGAATGGGACTTCTGACCTCCCCACTCTAATCTCAGCATTTATTAAGCATCTCCTATATCCAAGGGTTTAGGGATACAAAAACAACACCCACCCGGCTTTCCCGCATCATTCTTAAAAAGTTATAAATGTAGCCTACTGTTTCGCTATACAGAGAACAGGGGCCAGAGGTAATTGTTGTCACAAGTGGCATTTCCCTGCCATCCACTCTTTGTCTAATATCTGTAAATGCCACTCAGCCGTTGAGGAAAGAGAGTGCTTAATAGGGTGCCCGTTTTGTGAGGCTACACACATAACCTAGCCAAGTCTAAATTACTCCCACACAAAGGATAGAATAGTTGGAAAGATTTACGGGGCAGAGGCAGTGAATTGTGAAGGCCAAGCAATCTATAGGAAAAAGTATGGCCAAAAGAAGTGTCCCGGCCCCTGGGGGAAAAAAGCACCGCGGGGGGCAACTGGAAGGAAGAGAAAACCTCAGTGTTTCTACCAGGCTCTTTCCTTCTGCAGATTCTCCCCCCCCCCCCCCTCTCTTT
>NC_058130.1:666796312-666810817 GCF_016433145.1 Gracilinanus agilis | reverse complement strand
CCCAATGAATTTAGGGATTTCCCCAGAGCCCTAGCATATCCAGTGTTCCACCGGAATCTCTCAATTCTCTTCCTGGGAGAAATGTTCCAGTCTGGCCCCGGTCAAAGTTGAGAGAGACAGCCCCCAGCTCAGATCAGCTCCCCCAATTCCGATAAGAGTCTCTCACAAGCGGCAGCTGGGTAGTTCAGTGGATTGAGAGTCAAACCTAGAGACGGGAGGTCCTAGGTTCAAATCCGGCCTCAGACACTTCCCGGCTGTATGACTCTGGGCAAGTCACTTGACCCTCATTGCCCACCCTTACCACTCTTCCACCTAGGAGCTAATACACAGAAGTTAAGGGTTAAAAAAAAATTTTTTTTTTTAAAGAGTCTCTCACAGCCCCTGCATCAACACTACCCTGAATTCTTTCGGTCATTTTCAATTTTGGACTTTTCTGCACAGCTAAGGGGCAAGGAGGAGGCAGGTGGCCCCTCGGGCACCGTTTCGCATCTGCGCTTCAGTTAATACGGTTCTCAGAGGTCATCCTGAGAGCAGAGCTTAGCTTTCGAGGAGAAAAGCCACGAGTACAAGTGGTAGCTGAGTCGCGAGTTTAAAAGTTCTCGGGCGCCACCTGCTGTCCATATCGGTTGAATTTTAGGGTTGAATCTGAGTCTAAGGTAGATGGAAATGACTAGGGTTGTCAGACTCTTTGAGCTGTTCAGAAAGAAAATGGAGGTCACAAAGTTTGAACCTTTCCTAGGGTCTCGGGGCAAGCAAAGTATCCTATTTGCCAAGGTCAACGTCTATACTTGGGCCAGGGATCCCGTTCCTCCACCTCCCCCTAGAGCTTGGTTGTGACAAGGTAGAGGATAGTAGTTAGTCCAGGGGAGTGACAGGATCAAATGCACAGGGTTTTTTGTTTGTGTGTTTGTTCTGTTTTTAAGATGGATCCATGGTCAAGTTGTGCAGCTGTATGGTACAGAATGCAGGGGATAGAGTTAGAAAGACTCATCTTCCTGAGTTGTCAATCACATTTTCCACCTCTCCTGACCCACTAATTGGCTCCTTCCACACTACCTACGAACCTGGCCATGTCGTTCTTTACTTTTTGGTTGTTTTACTCGTTTCTGATGCTTTGTGATTCCGTTTGAGGTTTTTTTTTTTTTGACAAGGATACTGGAGTGGTTTGCTATTGCCTTCTCTAGCTCATTTTACAAATGAGGAAATTGAGGCCAAAAGGGTTAAGTGACTTGACCAGGGTCACGCAGCTATTATGTGCCTGAGGCCAGATTTCAGCTCAGGAAGATGGATCTTTCTAACTCTATATCCTGCATTCTATACCCCCTAGCTGCGTAACCTGACCATGGATCCATCCTAAAAACAAAACGAACACATAAACAAAAAACCCTCTGTATTTGACCTTGTCATTCCCCCAAACTATCTTGTCACAACCAAATTCCTAAGAACAAGAGGTTATCTGCACTATACCTCTCACTTTACAACCCTTTTCAACCTTTTCCTAACCCGTCTTTTCCCAAAAAATTGCTTTTTTCCAAGTTATAAAGTTCTAACTGCTAAATTAAATGGGTTTTTCTCATCCACCTGAACTCTACTGTTTTTGACACTGTTAACAATCACTACTGACACCAGCACCACCACCTTTCTCCTGGATGCTGCATTCTTCATTGGCTTCCATGACACTGCTCTCTGTTTACCTACTTGTTTTACCCTTCCTCGGTTTCTTTTGCTAGATTGTCATTCTTCCCCTGCCTAATATTCTGGGCATCCCCCAGAGTATCTTTTTTCCTTGATGATTTCATCAGTCCTCATGAGTTCAATCATTATCTCTTTGCAGAAGATTCCCAGATCCAAATATCTTGAATATTTCACATTCCTGCTGTCTGCTGTGCATCTCATCTCACCTCAATGGTGAAGGCAGCTCAAACTCAAGCATCATAGTACAGAAGAAAGAGTCTAGGCTTTAGAGTTAGGGATCTTGGGTTCAAATTCTATTCTTTCACTCATCACCTTATTGATCATTTAAGACCTCAGACAAGTCACTTAGAGTCTTGATCGTTGGTTTCATTTGAAAATGAGAGACCCATATTAGGTGGCCTCTAAGTTCCCTTTTGCCTCTAAATCTGTGATCCTATGGCTTTAATTCCCTCTTCTTATCACTCCAACCTTGGTTCACTTTCATCTTTCTCCTTTTTAGCTCCTATTCCTAAACTGAAGGGAAGGAAATAATTTTCCTAAACTATGTTGACACAGTCCTCAGTACAATAAGGAAAACATTCTGTTCCTCCCTGATTGATTCATTATCCCACTTTCAACAATGGCACTTCCAAGCCTTCCTGTCTCTCCTTAATCCTTCTATACCACTTTCCCTGGCTTTTCCAATGAGGCCCTTGTCCCTTTCTTAACAGAAAAAAAACTGACCATCCATTGATTTCTCTTTCCCTCTCATTTCATATCACTCAGATATCCTTACATTGTCTCAGGTCTCAGATAAAGAGATAATATGTCTCTTTGCCAACGAAAGGCAAGGCAAACCCTTCTTCATGCACCTTTGAGCCCATTGCCTCTCTTGACTTTTCAAGCAAACTTCATCCCCCCTCCTCTATCATCAAGAAATCTCTTATCTTCAGCCACTGTCTGTGGTTCTTTCCCTGCTATCTACAAACGTGCCCTTGTCTTCTCCATCCTTAAAGGAAAAAAAATCCCTCATTTGGTCCAATCATCACTACACATCACTCTCTTCTCTTCCTGGCAAAATTCCTTAAGAATACAGGCTATAATTAATGCTTATACTTCCTCTCCTCTCACTCTCTACTAAACTTTCTGCACCTGGCTTCTGAGTTCATCAAGTGTAATCTCTTTCTCTAAAATTACCAATGTATCTTTGAAAAAATATTTGTTTGTTTGTTTGTTATGTAAAAATTCCCAGGTAGAATGCTCTCCACCTCCACAGAAAGAACTGTTGGTGTCAGAATGCAGATCAAAGAATGCTTTTTTACTTTAGTTTATTTGGGTTTTTATTTTGGACTTTTGGTTTGGTTTTATAGGAGTATCCTCTTATAGAATTGAACAACATGAAGATCTATTTTGCACAATAATATGTGCATAACCTGGATAAAATTGCTTACCATCTCTGGGAAGGGGGGAAGGGAAGAAGGGAGGCAATTTGGATCATATAATTTCAGAAAGTGTATGTGGAAAATTGTTATTACATGTAATTGGTGAAATAAAATATCTTTACAAAAAAATACTCAAGTAATTCCCTCTCTCCCCTCTCCAAATTAAAGAAGGCACCAGTTAACAATATTATATATATACATATATATTTATAGAAAATGATGTCTTGCTTATTTCTTTTTGTCAGTTCTTTCTCTTGAAGTTGACATACATAGGTCATTCTTCAAACAACATTTCTGTTGCTGTATATGGTGTTCTCTTGGTTCTGTAATTACCAAATCCGATCCTCTAGCCTCCTCTTTCTGGACATTCTCTCTTTTCTGGGTTTTCATAGCATTGCTCTTTCTTGGTTCTCTTTCTCTCTGTCTGTTCCTTCTCAAGCTCCTTTGTTGGTTCTTCATTCATGTCATGCTGTGTAACCATCAGCATCCCCCAAAGCCATATCCTGAGCCTTCATCCCTTTTTACTTTAGTCTATCTCACCTGGTGATCTTATCAGCTACTCTGGATTCAGTCATCAGTTCAATGCAGATGACTTCCAACTCTATCTATTCAGCTCTAATCTGTCTCCTGAATTCCAGACATGAATCTCCAATATACTCTTAGATGTGAAGATGCTCCATAGGCGTTTCAAGTATGTGTCCAAAATAGAATTATCTTCCCCTCAAAATCCTCCTCCTCTCTGAACTTCCCTTTAATTGTTAAGGGCAACATCAACTTCCCAGTGTCCTCTTTGACTACGTTCTCGCTCTATGTTCAGAGAGGAACTAGCACTTAAGATGTGAGGATTTGTCAAACCCTTTTCAGCTCATACACCTTTGGTGTCTCTCTTTCACTCAACTTTCACCTGTGGCTCCAAGAAGCTATAGCTTGGCAGTGACCACACTCTGGGAAGTAATATGTAATAATCCTGGAGAGGTAGGTCAGTTTGTGAGGTTGTGTTTCATTATATAAGCAACAGGGGAGTCCCTGGAGTTTATTGATCAGACATGGTTAAACCAGTGTTTTGGGATATCGTATTGGCAAGTGTGTGAAGGAGAGGAGAAGAGGGGGGTCACATTTAGAAAGAATTAGAAAATTAGAAAGAATTAGAATCAACTTGCCCTAAATTATATAACTAAAAGTGGCAAAATCCTAACATGAAGCCAAATCTAACTCAGAGCCTAAGAAAGCATACACTAAGATGTAAATGGTTGATAAATTTTAAGAATTACTCCAACTTAATAATAATAATAATTTATACAGAATGTTAAGACCTGTAAAGTGCTTTCCAAATGTTATCTCATTTGATCGTCACAACAACCCTGGGAAATTGTTCTTGTTCGGTCATTTTTCTTGGCAAAGATACTGGAATGGTTTGCCATTTCCTTCTTCAGCTCCTTTTACAAATGAGGAAACTGAGGCAAATAGAATTAAATGACTTGCCCAGGATCACACAGCTAATAAGTGTCTGAGACCAGATTTGAACTCAGCAAGCTAAGTCTTCCTGACTCCAAACCCAGCATTCTATCCACTACACTACCCTAGGAATAGGTACTCATCCCTTTTTCATAGAAGAGGAAACTGAGCCTGAGAGAGGTTAAGTCTCCCAGACTCTCACAGCTAGTAAATCTCTAGGGTTAGATTTGAACTCAGGTCTTCCCTACTCCAAGCCCAAAACTCTATTCACTTCACCACCTAGCTTCCACTTCAAGGACATTTGCATTTTTATAGAGAACAAAGCCTTAAGCTAAAGAAATGCAGTTCTGATGGTTGGATTAGGGTCCATTCTAGCAAATTTGAAATCTCAAACTTTGGTAGTCTTAGTAGCGTTTTGGCATAGAGCATGCACAAACATTCTCTAGTGAAAAGAGCACTCACTGATCCAGGGTCCAAGAGACCTGACTCTATTCTCAGATCTATCTAGTTCCAGTTTTGCTATTAACTACTTCTATGTCTACATCTCTCACATTTAGAACTTTAAATACTAATCTGGACAAAGAAGAAGTTAGACTGGATGATCTCTGAGGTTCTTTATAGGTCTAATGATCTATGACTTTATGAATAACCTCAGTTCTATATAACACAATAGTAGAAACCCAAAATTTGTTTAATAAATACTTACTGAGTGATTGGAATTTCAGGCATCAGCAAACAGGTGAATGAAAGAGAGTGGTTTGGGGAAGGGCCTATGATCTTTCTGAAGCACCAGAAACCATACCCCATACATCTCTTCTGCCTAGAAGTAAAAACAAAAGCAATCCTTCCCACTACTGAAACATCATTGAATTCTTGGACTAAAAGAGTCCTTGAAAGTTGATTCAAGTCTATCACTTGGTGCAAGATTCTATGCTAGACACTGTGAGGGGATATAGTCATAAAATCTCATAGTCAGAAAGGATCTCATAAGTCATATAAAACCTAAACAGGATCCTTCCTTTACAAATTCCCCCCCAAAAGTGGTCCCTCAGTCTCTCCTCCAAAAGGTTCCTTTAAGACAATATTGAATCATGTCCAAAAAGCTATTAAATTATATATACCTTGGGGGTGGGGCAGAGCCAAGATGGCAGTGAAGGTATGGGTACCCACCTGATTTCTTCCAAATTTCCCTCCTAAAAGCAATGATATAGCTCCTCAAAATAAATTCTGGAGCAGCATAACCCACAAAAAGATAAAGGGAAGTAAAATTTCAGCCCAAAACAACTTAGAAGGCCAGCACAAGAAATCTAGTGCTCTAGGGTGGAGGTGGAACATACCACCCAGGCAACACAAATTGGGCTCAACAGAAGCAGCAACCAAGACTTTTAGTAAGAGGGGTTGGACAACTGCTTAGAAGGAGATTATAGAGGTCCCTTTGCTGGCTCTTGGTGCAAGACTCTTATATCATTGCCCATATGCAGAACCAGGTCTTAGTCCTAGGGCACAGTTGCAGGGTAAGGAGGAGCACCAGCATACAACAGCACTTGCAGTCAAAGGAGAACAGGGGATTCTGATCATAGTTCCAAAGGGTAAAAAGAGTGCCTCAGGTTACTCAGAGAACAGAGCACTGGCTCAGAGAGTATTGAATTAAACACATTTCTCCTTACATCATAACTCTTTGGAAGAACTGAAAGCAGATAGACCCCCAGAGCCAGCTCTAAAGGGAGATGAACAAAGAACCTGATGTTTGGAACAGTGCTCCCATCACCACAGTTACATAACCCAACTTAAATAGTTTTAAATTAAAAGAAAACGGCAGGGAAATGAACAAACAACAACAACAACAAAGAAACTCAACATAGAAAGTTATTTTGGTGACAGGGTAGACAAACTCTGAGGACAACAAAGTAAATACTGCTATATCCAAAGCCTTCAAGAAAAATAAGAATTGCTCCCAAGCCCAAAAATAATTAATAGAAGAGCTCAAAAAGGATTTTAAAAATCAATAAGAGAGACAGAAGAAAATTTTGGAAAAGAGATTAGAATGATATAGGAAAAACATGAAAAAATGTCAACAGTTGGGTAAAAAGAGGCACAAAATTAATACCTTAAAAAATAGAATAAGATAATTGGTAAAAGAAGCAAAAAAATTCAAAGAGAAGAGGACTTTTTAAAAAGCAGAACTGGCCAAATAGAAAAGAATATGCAAAAATGCTCTAAAAGGACAACCAACCTTCTTGAAAGACAGAATTGGCCCTTTGGAAAAAGAGGTTCAAAAATTCACTGAGGAAAAGAACTCTTTTCAAAGTATAATTGGCCAAATGGGAAGGAGTTATAAAAACTCACTTAAGAAAATCATGTCTTAAATATTATAATTGGGCATGTGGAAGCTAATGACTCCTTGAGAAATCAAGAAACAATCAGACAAACTCAAAAGAACAAAAAATAGAAGAAAATGTGAAATATCTTTTGGGAAAATAAATCCAGTAGGGACAATTTAAGAATTATTATTCTACCTAAAAGCCATGATCACAAAAAAAAGAACTTAGACATCATCTCTCAAATATCATCAAGGAAAACTGTCCTGATATTCTAGAACCAAAAGACAAAATAGAAATGAAAAGAATCCACCAATCACCTCTTGAAAGAGATCCTAAAACTATAACTCCCAGGAATATTATATCAAAATCCAAAACTCACAGATCAAGAAGAAAATATTGCAAGCAGCCAAAAAGAAGCAACTCAAATATCATAGAATCACAGTTAGGAGTTAGAATTTTCTACATTGAAAGACTGGAGGACCTGGAATATGATATTCTAGAGACCAAAGGAGCTAGAACTTCAACTAAGAATCACTTACCCAGCAAAACTAAACATAATCCTTCAGGGGGGGGAGGGGCAGAAATGGGTATTCAATGAAATAGAGGACTTCCAAACATTCCTAAAGAAAAGACCAGAGAGGGCAGATAAGTAGCTCAGTGGATTGAGAGCCAGGCCTAGAGACGGGAGGTCCTAGATTCAAATCTGGCCTCAGACACTTCCCAGCTGTGTGACCCTGGGCAAGTCACTTGACCCCCATTGCCTACCCTTACCACTCTTCTGCCTTGGAGCCAATACACAGTATTGATTCTAAGATGGAAGGTAAGGGTTTAAAAAAAAAAAAGACCAGAGCTAAATAGAAAAATTGACTCTCAAATACAAGACTCAAGAGAATCATAAAAAGGTAAACAGGAAAGAAAATTCAAAAGACATTCAATAAGGTTAAATTGTGTACATCCCTAAATGGGGAGATGATTCTTGTAATGCAAAGAACTTTGTCATTATTCAGGCAGTTAGAAGGAGTATAAATAGACAGAGGGTGTGGGTGTGGGTTGAGTATGATGGGATAATATAAAATAAACTAAGGCATGAGAAAAAAGAATGCACTGGGATGAGGGGGAACAGAAAAACAGAATGGGACAAATTATTACACATGAAAGAGTATTCACAGTGGAGTTTAAGATGAGGGAGATGAGGAAGAGAACATGTGAACTTTACTCTCATCAGAATTGGCTCAATAAGGGAAGAACACACACAGTCAATTGTACTCTATAGAAAAGTGAGAGGGGAAGAGAATAAGAAATGGGAGATGGGGCTAATAGAAATGAAGGCAAATTGTGGGAGGAGGATGTCAGAAATTAAACAGGAGTAAATAAGATATACTTATTTACACAGTAATCATAAGGATGCAAAAAAATTAAAGGCCTCATTTCTCAAATATATAGAGAAATGAGGTGAATATATAAGAATACAAATCATTCCCCATTTGATAAATGGTCATAGAATATGAACAGGCAGTTTTTCAGACAGCATAACTAAAGCTCTCTATAGACATGCAAAAATGCCCTAAATCACTATTAATTAGAGAAATGCAAATTGAAACATCTCTGAGATACTATACAATGCCTAACAGATTGGTTATTGTGATAGATAAGGTAAATGACAAAATTTGGAGACAATATGGGAAAGTTGGGACACATGTGCATTGTTGGAGGAGTTGTGAACTGATTTAGGCATTCAGGAGAACAATTTGGATCTATGCCCAAAGGGCTATAAAACAGTGGAATATCATTACTTGGTTTGTATCCAAAAGAGATAAAAAAGGAGGTTTGGGAAGTACCTATATGTACAAAAATATTTAAAGCAGCAATTCTTAGGGAGGCAAAGATTTTTAAAGTGAGGGGATGCCCATCACTTGGGGAATGGCTGAGTAAGTTAGAATATAAGATTTGTAATGGAATCTTATTGTGTTATCTATAAGAAATGACAAGCAGGAAAAGATCAGAAAAACCTGGAAAATTTTATATGAACTGAAGCAGAGTGAAATGAGCAGAACCAGGAGAACATTGTACAGTGACAGAAAAACTTTACTAGGAACAACTGTAAATAACAGCTATTCTCAGCAATATAATGATCCTGAACTATCCCAAAGTACTCATGATAAAAAAAAATGCCATCTACTTCCACATAAAAAGAACTGAGTGAATCTAGATCAAAGCAAATTTTTTCTTTCTTAATTTTTTTCTATTTGAGTTTCCTTCCACAAAAGGATTAATGTGGAAAAACATTTTAGATTATTGCTCATGTAAACTATATATGAAATTGCTTGCCATCTCAAGGGTGGTGAGGGATGGAGGGAGAGAAATCAAGACTTAATAGTCTTTGAAAAATGTTGGAAACTCTTTTTACATAAAATTGGGGGGAATTAAATTTTTCAAAAATTTAAAAATTATAAATACCCAATGATCCAGCAATATTACTACTAGAACCATAGCCAAAGGAGACCAGATAAGGAGTAAAATGGCACATATGCACAAAAATGTTGATATCAGCTCTTTTAATGTTGGCAAAGAATTGGAAATTGAGATGATGCCCATCAGTTGGGAAATGACCAAGCAAAGTCATGATATATGAATGTGATGGAATGCAATTGTGACATAAGAAATGATGAAGGGAGTGATTTCAGAAAAAACCTGGGAACACTTTTATGAATTAATGCAGGGTGAAGTGAGAAAAAACAGAAAAACAATCCATATAGTAACAGCAACTTTGTGGAAAGATAATCAACTTTATAAGACTTAGTAAATGTGATCAACACAATGACTCATCACGGTTTCAAAGGACTCATCATGAAACATGCTATCCACCTCCAGATAGAGAATTGATGGGCTCAGAGTACAGATTAAAGCATATTTTTCTCTTTTTTCTTTTGAAATTGCTAATTTAGACATATGTTTTGCATATATGTATTTGTAATAGAGGAGGCAAGAGAAAGGAGTCAAATCAGAACTAAAAAAATAAAGAATAAAAAACCTCTGCACTTTATAAATAAATTAATTAATTGCTTTTTTTAAAGGCCCCATTGTGGGGATAAATTACCTTCTGAGGTAGCCTATTCCACTTTTGAAGAACTCTGAAAAGATGAATAAGACTCTAAGCCACAAACTCCAAGGAGCTTACCATCCCAAAGAGAGAAATAGGCTCTGTATTCAAATAAATGTAAACAATTTTTGTTTGAAAATACAAGAGAGTTAATGGAGGGAGTGGAGCAAGGGATCACTTAACAACTATTAGAAATAGGGAAGATTCATGGACATGATGTTCCTAAACTGGGCCTGTGGAGGAAAAATAGTTGTCATTTTCCATTCCCCATTGTGTGTGATTTCTAATGTATCGTGGAAATGTTTAAATAGCATTTCTCTTAAAGCAAGCTCTTAGGAGCTTACCAAAGTGCATAAAATTGAGTCATAGGAACGAGAATAGAAAGAAGTTGTCCTAAGAAGCTACCTGGAGCCAGTTGTTCAGATTCCAGGAAGAATCTCTCTGAACTATTGAGCATTGATTTTTGTATTAGCAGGAATGCAGAAAGAAAAGTGCTAGTTCTGCATTGCCTCCCTAGTTTTAGTAAATGATGCTCCCAAGGTGATTTTTCATGGACCAAAGGCCATATACTCAGAAGCAGTATGAAAATTAAAAGATATTTTCCCATTCTAATAAAAAAATTAAACAATCTAAAGAGTAGCTTAATCCAAAGAATAAGCTGGGAGGGAAATAATTTTTAACATAGTTCTAAGTCTGAGAACCTTAGCCAATTTTTCTCTGTCTTGTCAAATATGGCTATAAGTCAGATTCACAAAAGAGGTAAAATAGCCCCAGAAACTATATCTAAAAGAGCAAAGATGCTATGATGTCACTACCCCACACCCAGGCCACATAGTAGCTGTAATTCAGCAGAAGAAGAGCAAATGTTAACAGAGGGGAGTAGAGGAACCAAATAGAGACCAGCAAACATAACAGAAGAAAGCACTGAGAAAGACCAATAGATGACCAAGCAGCAAAAAGAACAATTTGACAGTGAACATCGCAGAATATATGAGTATGTGTTAAAGCCAACACTCCAACCCAAGCTTCCGGACTCTTGGTCCAGTGCCATTCCCACTACACTATAATATGCTTTTCTTATTGAAAGACAAAGCACCTTTTTCAGATTGAATTTGTGTTGTCTTGGGAAAGCAGACTCCCTGTTCTTCACGAAGTCACTTCCTATGACTGAACACTTACTGCAACCAGCAGAGCCCAGGCAAGAGAAGTGGAATGGCACTCGGACCTTTGAACAAATCCCAGCTCAGCCACTCTATGTCCTTGGGTAAGATAGTTAACGTTACTCCTTGAGTCTCAGTCTTCTCATCTACAAACTGAATGTACTAGACTTCATTGGTTCTAAATCGATGTTCTTATAAATCAAATCATTTCAAGGGCCCAAGGTAACCTGACTTAAAAAAAATAAGCCCTACCAATAATGACAGCATCTAATGTGCATGTACAGGTGTGTTGTGTGTGAGCAGCTTAAAGATTTTCAATTGCATAGTATTTTAAGTAATTTATATTTGAGATTTCTCTCTTTTATTTCCCTTTCCCTTAAAAAAGAAATGATCAACTCTTCTCTTCCATAGGAGGAACTGATGGAATCTGAATGCAGATCAAAACATACAATTCTTTATTTCATTTCCTCCATGGATTTTTCTCTAGGGTAAGCGATATGTGTCTTCTTTCACAGCATAATGATCATGGAAATATGTATTGTATGATAACATGTGTACAATCTATATCTTATTATCTGCCATCTTGGGGAGGAAGAAAGGATGGGAAGGAGGGAGAGAATATGGATTGCAAAATGGAAGAAAATTATTATAAAATTGTATCAACATATAAAAAATAAAAGAAATTATCAAGACGTTCTGGAACAGTAAGGATGTTCGTTCAACAAACATTTTTATAACCGGGCCATTTCATTTCAACAAATCTCTGTGTACATAGCACTGTGCTAGACACTAGGAAGTTACACAAAGTTTGAAAAATACATTGCCCCAGTCCCCATGGAGCATACAGCCATGTATAACAATAATACATTATTATATATGATACATGTACTAATATAAATATTATTAGAGAGGCAAGAGAACACAAATAACTATAATAGTAATAGAAATGTCATTAGTATAGGTAACTCTCAGGGGAAGAAAACACTTTTACTAATGTAGATCAACACCTTTTCTGCAATTTATAGTCTTTAAGAGAGTTTCCGAGTGTACCAAAAGGTTAGGCTATTTTTCCAAGGTCACATTGTATGTCAGAGGCAAGACTTGGGTTTGGTTGTTCTTGGCTTTGAGGCTGGTACTCTGGCCACTACATCACATTACCTCTCAATAACTGTAATATTCAACATTATTTGACAAATACATTGGCAAGCTGTTAGATAAATCTGGGAGGTAGGATGGTACATTGTGCTGAATTTGGAATTGAAGGACCTTGATTCAAATCTCCTTGATTCCTACCTGTGTGATGTTGATTAAGTCATTTAATCTTTTTAGGTCTCTGTTTTCACATATGCAAAATCAGAGGCTTGGGCTAAATGCCATCTTAGATCCCCTCCAGTTGTGAAATCATTATGGACCAAGGGCAGTCAGAGAAGCCTTCCTGGGGGAGATGGTCTCTAAGTTGGGCTTTAAATAATAGATAGGCAAAGAGCAAAGGAAGAAAATAATCCCAGCAGAGGGCACAGTGTGAACAGAGATACACAAGTCAGTGCATATCCAGCTGGCACAGAAGTCTAATTTGACTGGAACATAGAATGAATGGAGGACAGTAACTGGAGATAAAGATGGAAAAACACCAGATTATTAACTTTCTTTAAGGCCAGACAAAGGAGTTGTAACTTTACAGAATAAACAAATAAAGGAAAGGAGACACTAAAGACATCTGACCAGAGGAGTTACATGACTAGATCTATGAATGAGAAAGATTTTTCTGGTAGTAATATGGAATAAAAATGGGCTAGGGGAAAAGGTGTCAGCTTATTGTGCAGTGGGGAGGGGGGGAAAAAGGTGAACTGAATCCAGACTCTGCTAAGACTACCTGTGTGCCACTCACTGTGTTGGCAGTTATTTCTACTTTAGAATTCAGTTTCCTTGTCTGAAAAATAAAGGTATTGGACTGGACGAACTCCCTATGATTCTAAGTATTGTGAGGAGGCTACTGCAACATTCTAAATGGGTTGTAATGAGGGCTTATATTGGGGTGGTGACAGTGAAAAGAAAGAAATTCACATTTTTCCACCTCTACTCTCACACACTTTACAACCTCCTCATATTTGTTCAAACTGAAAGAAGACACCAGGGAGGATTGGGTTTGTTTTGTTGTTTTGGCTATTGGCCATAGCTGTAGTCATCCTTTCTGACAGACAGCTCACCCAGTCATGGTTCTCCAATGCCAGCTGTCAGATGAAGTTGGTTGGAATTTGGTTGGGGTCCCAAGCCTAGCTGACAAAGTGATGAACTCATTAAATAAACAAACAAAAGTTTCAGTTACAGCACACAGTAAACAGACTGTAAGGCACCCCTTCCTATTTCCCAACCCCAGGTAAGACCTATCTTTCTGGTTATTCATCTTTCTGACTATTCCTTCCCATGGCCAGTCTCCCAGGCTACTCCATCCCCAGGCACCTGGGACCATCTTTGTTTATTAAAGCTTTGTGTCAGGTTATTTTGTCCTAACATATATAGAGGAAATGAGGCATAGAAGAAATTGTTCCCAACTCAGAGCAGGAGAGCCGATTTCTAGTTCTAAGTCTGTTATTAATTACCTGTGAAAATTTGAACAAGTTAATTCACTTCTCCAGGCCTCTGTTTCCTTGTCTGTAAAATAAGGTAATCATCTGTACTAAATAGCCTCTAAGGTCCCTTCCATGCCTTTGAACCATTATCTAACTCTACCTGTTTCTGATTCTTCTTCCTAAAAAGATTGTCATTGTAAGAACAACAACAGGTCTATGTTTATTCTCTACACCTCCTTAATATACAGCCTTGCAGATCCTAGACCTTCAAAACCCATATGATATTTTCAGATACTATAGAAAGAGTCCTTAAATGAAAGCACTGCATAATCACATTTGTTCAAAAAAAGTGAGTCCAGTGTTAAGACAGTTATGAAGAAAGATATATTCTCTTAAATGTTCACTAATGTAGACTTCCCTTTTCTCTCCCAATGAACTACCACTGGACTATTTCCCATGAAAATAGAATTAAAAGGCATGTGGTACTACACAAGAATATGGAGGCTTGGGAAGCTTGTGTAATTCCAATGAATGTTTATTTATATAGGTATTTGTAGTAGCTTTAGGACCCTTTAGACTAAGTGCTTTTCCCTAGGTAAATATATTGCAATATATCACAGTATCACAGTTCCTATGCAACACTATTATTGTATTTGCCATTGTTTTAGCAGGAGACATTAAAGTTCTTTATGGAAGAAGGAAGGAAGGAAGGAAGGAAGGAAGGAAGGAAGGAAGGAAGGAAGGAAGGAAGGAAGGAAGGAAGGAAGGAAGGAAGGAAGGAAG
>NC_058130.1:666766932-666791370 GCF_016433145.1 Gracilinanus agilis | reverse complement strand
AGAAAGGAAGGAAGGAAAGGAAAGGAAAGGAAAGGAAAGGAAAAAAGGGGAAAAAAAGGAAAGAAAAGGTGAAAAGAGAAAAGAAAGTATACTCTTGGCCATTTTTCTTCTTGTTGACTACTAGTCATTTAGTTTTCCCTCCAACCTCTTCTGTAACTAACTTAACTTTTTGGTTTGTTTTTTTTTTTTAAGTTTTAAATTCAATTTGACTTTATTTGCAATTCCAAACTATTTTCTTCCTCATCTATCTCCTCCACCCATTGAGAAGGCAAGGAAATTAAAACTCATCATAAATATGTACAGTCATGAAAACAAATTCCCACATTAGCCATGTCCAAGGGTTACAAAGCTAAGTGTCTGAGAAAAGATTTGAATTCAGGCCTTGCTGACTCAAAGACCAATACTGTCCGCTCTGCCACCTAGTTTTTCAGAAAGCTGGAAAGATGAAAGACTATACAGTCTCCTTCCTCAATGTTATCTGCAAGTGAAGGCTGCATGACCAAATGTTGGAATGTTTAGAAGAAATTCCTGTTCAGATATGGGTTGAACCACATGGTCTCTGAGATCCTTTCCAGCTCTGAGTCTCTATGGTTTGGGGCTTAGGGTCTAGAAAGGGAGATTTTGTATTAACATAAATAAGTTTAATACCATGTAGAATGTGGCATAGACGAAGAAGTTCTTTAGATCTAATGATCTAAGAACACTTCAGAAAAAAAGGGCTCACTTTCATCTGAGGACCAGGGTAGGCTTCCTGGAGAAGGTATAAACAAACTAGTCCTTGAAAGAAAGAGAAGAATTCCAGGTGGCAGAAATGAAGAGGGAGTACAATCCAGGCAAGGGGACAGCCAGCACAAATTCCTTATCTTGTAGCCTACATCTGGGACAAGTTTCTCCCAGTCCTTAAGGGGATCATCTGACCCCTAACTTACAGCTGAGTGCCTGTTAGCCACTTGCAGCCAGATTTCCTTGAACAATGGTTTCATGCCTTCTGGGACCTCTGTTCATTGCTAAATGCCAGACTCTGCTGATGATATACCAGCCCATTAGGACTTCCATCTGTTGCCTCAGCCAGGCTTCTTGGATGCCAACTGCCTGCCTGTCTGGCCTTTTTTGGATTACCTACCGCCTGGACCTGATTGCATTTGGACTTTTAAAACGCGCCACTACCATGTAGTAAATAGAATAAAGGATTTGAAATAAGGAGATACCTTATATTTGAAACTCATCTCCAAACCCTCAGAGTCTGGGCAATTATGGACAAGTTACTTAGCATAATCTGAGCTTCAATTTCTTCATCTGTAAATGTCAGTACTTCAAGAAATTGTGGTTCAATGGTATGGGAACTAAGCATGATTTGCTCATTAATTAGAAGAAAATAAGAGGCTGAGAGGCTAAAACTTTCTGTTGGTCACTTAGCTAATATATATTAGAAGTGGGACTAAAACCCAAGTCTTCATGTCTCAAAATCCAGTAATCTTTGGAAGGCTAATGGAAGAGAAATTGCCTTGGCATTTTAATTTTAATTTTTATATTTCCAAACTTGCTACTTTAATTTCCCTGGGAAACTGAAAATTGGTCCAACTGTAAAAATAGGAACCACTTAGGAAAATAATCAAAATCTACTAGGCATTCCTGGGTCACTAATGAGAAGATAAGAGAATAAAATGGATCAAAATCATTGGGATTAAAGTTCTTACTGTCATTTGCAACAACAACTCAATTACTATAGTATTTTAGGATCATAAAATGCTTTCCTAGTTGGTAGGTAGCACAAGTATTATTATTCCCATTTTGTTGATGAGGAAGCTGAGACTCATCATACTGATTAAATGATTTACCAAAGTCACACAGCTCAGGGGTAGGATTCAAATGCAGGTTTCCTAATCTCCTCTAGCACTCTTCTAAGTACTGAGGTATCTGTTAATGGGAAAGGTGGGGAAATGGAATCCTCAATTGGCAAGTGTAAAATAGAGAAGGAATTTAGGATATCAAGGTGGGGCTCAGTAGAGCTTACAGTTAAATTCAGCAAAGTGTTGCTCTATTTTTCAACCTTTCCTCTTCTTCCCCTCACTAAGGGTACACTTTCCCATCCTCACTTTGATCTGTAGCTGCTACCATATCATCTTCCCAGCTGGTGCCACTGTGGGTTTAGCTCATGGTAATGTATGTAAAATACCTTGCAAATCTTAAAATGCTATATAAATGTTAGTTACAATTCTTATTGCTGTTATTGTCCCTCTTATGGGATGGAGGGAAGGACTGATGGGAATTTTAGCATTTAGTATGAGTATTATTGGTGAAATCTTTGAACTAAATTGAGTGCATGGAGCTTTCCAGGCAGATTCCCATCTTTAAACTTGTATCTCTCCCAATCAAGCAAGTTGTATATCCCCACTATGAGTCCCAATATCTCATAGATCACATTCAGCCAATTAGCACTTATTATCTGCCATGTTTGAGGAATTGTGCTGGCAATAGGGATTCAAAGAAAGACAAAAACCAAATAATCCCTGATGTCCAAGAACTCATGGTCCAGGGGCAGCTGGGTAGCTCAGTGGATTGAGAGCCAGGCCTAGAGACAGGAGGTCCTAGGTTCAAATCCGGCCTCAGACACTTCCCAGCTGTGTGACCCTGGGCAAGTCACTTGACCCCCATTGCCTACCCTTACCAATCTTCCACCTATAAGTCAATACACAGAAATTAAGGGTTTAAAATTAAAAAAAAAAAAAAGAACTCATGATCTAGTGGGAGAGTTAATATGCAAAAAATCTACATGCAAATAGGATCTAGACAAGATAAACTGGGGATAGGTCAGAGAGGGCATTAAAATTAATATTAAAGTATACATTTTTACTAATTATCATCTATGGGTAGTCAGGGTTTGAGTTCTTCCAGTTTTTGAGGGAAAAAAAAAGCAAAAGGGTTGGAGTTTTCAAACCATATACTGGCAAATTTAACTTGGCTTCCTGGAAACAAAATTCTAAAGCATATTATTAAAGGGCTAGATTATGGACTTTTAGAATGGAAGTGGTGATCACTAAGAGCCAGCATGACTAACTTCATGAAGAATTGGTCATGCTAGATTAATGTATGTTCTTTTTTGACAAGATTGTAAGACTCTTAGGTCTATTATCTGAAGCCAGTCTAGTTATGGTGTAATAAAATTTTAAGCCATAGCAATTAAAAAACAAAACAAAAAAAGGCACAATGGTTGTTGTGACCAGCATTAATGACAGAGAAAATGCATAAATAAAACTATGGAAACTTTTATTGAAGTAAAGAATAGGAATCCAAGGGATATTGCAACCTGGGGAATATTTTAAATCTAATATATGGGGGCAGCTGGGTAGCTCAGTGGATTGAGAGCTAGGCCCAGAGATGGGAAGTCCTGGGTTCAAATCTGGCCTCAGACACTTCCCAGCTGTGTGACCCTGGGCAAGTTACTTAACCTCTATTGCCTACCCTTACCATTCTTCTGCCTTGGAACCAATACACAGTATTGATTCTAAGATGGAAGATAAGGGTTTATAAAAAAAATCTAATATAGTTAGATTTTTGCCAAAGCATTAAACAAAATCTGTCCTGTTCTTCTTATATTCAAGATGAACAGATGTGGGCTAGAGATAATCTGTGAATTTAGGTGTCAAATAATTAGATGTAAAGAGTAGTCTTTAAAATGTCAATGCCAGGGGCAGCTAGATGGCACAATGGATTAAGGGTCAGCCCTAGAGACTGGAGGCCAAATCTGGCCTCAGATACTTCCTAGCTGTGTGACTCTGGGCAAGTCACTTAACCCCCATCGTCCAGCCCTTACCATTCTTCTGCCTTGGAACCAAAATACGGTATTGATTCTACCATGAAAGGTAAGGGTTAAAAAATGCTAACTAACATGTCTCTAATAGAGTGCTCTAGGGCTCTGCCATCCCTGGTCCTGTGTTAATTAATAGGGCATTTTTACGAGTTACATGGATGCCAGCATTGTTGACGCGTTTGTCAAACTTGTAGATGATCTAGAGCTTAGATAAAGTTAAAAAAAAAGTTAACATTTTGGACAGCAGAATTCAGCTCCAAAGGGATCTAGAACCTCTTTTTTAAAAGATCTAAGGGTTTTAGTGGACTGAAAGCTTAATTTGAATCAATAGTTAAATGAGGTAGCCCAAAAAAGTTAATGCATTGTATCTGAAATGGGGGAAATGGTTAGACTCTTCTCTGGTGCACTGTTTTCAGTTTGGAAATTAATACTTTAGAAGAGACATTAGGAAAATATAATAGGTACCTTGATCGTTAAGAAACTATAGCTCATGCTACAGGTGGATCTATTGAAGGACTTGGGGATATTTACTGTCAAGATAAGATGCCTTTGAGTCAGTGAGAAAACAGCAAGAGAACAAGGATGAATAGAGATCGAAATTAATATTCTTGGTCCCAGAAGGCAGAAAAAATGGAGCAATGGATGGAAGTTGTGGTGAATTAAATGCTAGCTGGATAAATGGAAAAATCTTCTGAACAATTAGATATGTCCAAAGTGAAATAACTGATCTCCTTGTCGTGGGAAGTGTTCAAGCAGACACTTGCTTACCTGGATGAAAACATCATTGATGTTGTAAAGAGATTCCTGTTCAAGTAAAGGTTGGACTAGATAAAGCTATAGATGCCCTCAAACTCTGAATGGTAACCAATGTGTACAGTCCCAACAATTGTGAAGTTCTGGCTTTTTCATTCAACAACAACAACAACAAACTCATATCCAAAATAAAATAAAATTGGTGCCCCAGAAATGTAGATAAAGTGCTAGATCAATGTCCCCTAAAGATTGACAATAAGGAATATTCCCAAGACCTACATCTTCAGAACAAGTAGTAAGCATCTTGAGTGTTTTTCCAGGAGCAGAGTCATTGGCACTGAAATGATCACACAATTTGTGATCAGAAGGATTGTTCCTTAAAATGAAAAGGAATGTGACTGATCTTGTGGTTAACCAGAACCCCTGCAAGGAAAGGAAAAACAGAGAGTACAAAACTTACATATCCAGTTGAGATTTATTGGAAGGTGTTCTTTGTAACTGACTGAAGCTTTAGAAGAACTGAAGATAAAATACTAGTTTTCAGGTTTTAAGGTGCGTCTCCATCCATTTGAACTGTCTTCGGGACATCCTTTAATACATCTTAACAGGATATCCAAGTTTTGTACTCTCTTTTTCCTTCCCTAGTATGGTCAATCATATCCCTTTTTCACAATGTTAGGGACAAAACCATAATAAAGTAGCTTTCCATACTTCCCTTTATGTAATGTGAAGTTGTCAGAACAGTCCCAGTTCTGACATGTGGAGAATTGACCCATCTGCCCCACTACCACCAATACTCACTGAGCCCCAGAAATGGCAATACCTTCTAGGCTACTTGGTCCTGCTTCCAACTCAGCCCCCTGTTGTAGGGAAAATGTAGATTAGGACTTAGCAAAGAGCAGACTTTTGCCAGGCAAAGCTGGCAGGAGCTGAAGATTCCAAACCTGGAATGCTGAGAGAGGGGACTTTTCACAGAGACTCTGAGGTGACAGTTTGCTTGGGGAAGTTGGATTTTAGCTACTGACTGGAGAGCCTGTGGAGCTGTGGTATCTCTGTGCCTTGGCAGTATCTACAAGATCTTCTAGCAAGTCCAAGAAGTTCCAGTTTGAGATAGGAGTTCTATCTTTATGTGGACATTTATCTTATGGTGGACATACAGATACATCCATGTCCCTGGCTTCCCCAGTGGATTTATTTTGCTGTTTTACCTGTGTTCCTGGGACAAGCTGATACATCTGAACAACAGCCAAAGGACAGCTTAGTGAGATACCCTTTTATCCCTGACCATTGCCCCATGCTGTCTGTTGTAGGTTTAGTAATAGAGTAGCCATATCCATCCCTCCTATCCCTGCTTTGCCAAAGGACTTTAGAGACAATTATTCCCTCTTACTTCCACTTCCTGTTGTTGTTCAGTTATTAAACCCTGTTTACAAAAGCTTCCTTGGTCTTATTCCTTTCCCAGATACTTGGTTGACACATTGTACCCACTGTGTTATTTTCCCTGGTTATTATTGGTTTTATTTTGTTATATGTTATCCCCAGCTAAGAGGTTTTACTTGTGGCTATTCTTTTACTCTGCCTATTCCCTATAGACAGTTGACACATCTAACTGACTACCCTCTTTCCCCACTGTAGTGAGGGACTCATTTTAACCCCCTTACTACACTTTTAACCCACCCCCACCCCCCCTTAATTCACCCCAAAGCCATAATCCCAGGAAGCAACTGCTATGGAAATGCAACCTGGCAGCTGTTCTGTGGATGCTACAGCCACATATCCTAAAAGCTCACACACACACACACACACACACACACACACACACACACACACACACATTTTTTTCCTCATCACTTAAAGTTTTTGGCTCTGTCAAATGGTTGAATCAGAAACTGATAAGATTTTATCAGGAGAAATGACATTTGAAAAGATACTTGATGAAACACAGAATTCTGTGGAATCTCAAGAGATTATGAAATACTTAACAGAATAACATATTAAAATGTCAGAATATATGACTCCCAATGATGAAAAAAACAATTAGCAATTAGTAAAAAAAAAAATAGAATCCACAGAAAAGAGTTTCCTAAAGACATGAAAGATTTGGAATGTAAAAACACTGAAGTGGATGAAAATCTTGCAGAAAAGAAGTACAAGGACAAAACCTCATGCAATTCTCACTCTCAAGGGATTTACATTCTAATGGAAAGATAAGACAGTTATACAAATAGACAAATTATCTTAAAATAAACTCCTTTTTTGGAGCAGATTTTCTTTTTAAAAAACACTTAAAACCTTAAAAAACAGACTTAAGAAAGCAAGGAAATTTCAACAAAGGAGAAGGCAGTAAGAATGAAGCTTTACAAAAGAGATAAAGAAGATAAAGAAAATGAAGGGGAGGAATGAAGCAGGAATATACTTGGAAGATGTTTTGCATGAAGGTGAGACAGAATGACCAGTTTGAAGAATAGCTAGCTAGTCTTTTCAGTTTGGCTGGGAAATAGACTAAGAAAAAAGGAGAAACTTGGAATAAATCTGGAAATGTTAGTTAGAGGCACATTATGAAAGACCTGGAATGGCAGGGGAAAGAGTTTCTCTTTTATTCTAGAGATAAATAAGTCAATTAGGATGGGCCTGTCAGCTTTCAAATCCTGGCTAACAAAGGAACTTCAAATGATAAAATCAACAGGCAAATTGATAACCCATCAAAGGGTCTTCTAGTATGCATATTCAGAGTCAGACAGTAGGGGGCTGTCTGTGGTCAGGAATGATGGGAACTGTTCTTGGCATGGCCTGTTGGTCTGAATATCTGAAACTCCACTCTGCCTTGGTCTGAAAGGAAGCCCTGCTGCCAATGGTAAGGATTTTTGTCCCTGGAACAGCTCCAGCCCCAACTCTAGCCCCAAGAGTTTTAGCCAATTTGGACTCAACTCCAAACTGTAAATAAGTCAAATGTTCATTTAACCAACTACATTCAGCTCTTTGTTAGGCAACATTTCTTAGGGCTTCTCAAGTTTTTAGTTCCCAGAAAGTTTCACCCTTATGACAAAAATCAAGTATATGGGGACAAATCAGAAAAAATGCAGAGGGTGTCATTTTGTAGGCTCATAGCCTTGTTCCCTGGATTTAGAAAATGAGATGGCTGGTCAGTAATGGCTACCAGATTTTCCCCACTGTTCAGTGAAGTATAGAAACAGAGTGACATATTACCTAAAGACTCCAACTCTGTCCCTAACTCAGTGGCCTTCAGGAATTCTTTTTCAGTTTCAGTTTCTTCATTTGTAAAATTCAAATACATTTCTTGGAAGTCTTTTTTCTACTAATGTTCTGGGTTTTATTATTTCTGATAATCATAAAGAGTAACCCTTGATTGTTAGAGCTGAGAATCTCAGGCCCAGGAGTGACCTCAAAGTTTATCTCGTCCAAATCATACTTGATCCGTGGCCCCTTCTGTCACTGTGGTATGTCAAAGCTTTCACATGGCACATAATATTCCATTGCCTAGACAGTCATATGGCACTGGGGGAAGCAAGTAATGATGCAGCCAGATCCAGCCTAGCACTGCACACCTGAATTTGAACAGCTGAATTTGCTTCTGGTCTTCTGTCCCCAGAACAATATATATCGGGTGGGCTCATGGGGAATCACATAGCACAAAATGATCTGAAACAGAAGAGATCCAGACCTAAGAATGCTTCCTTTCAATATGTACCACATCTAAATGCCCTTTGAAACCTTAAAAGGGTCTTTACTTGGGGAGGTTCTAAAATGAGCCTCGGTGGCTAGTCCAAAGAGAGCCACAAAAACGTTGCCCATATGGATAAAAAGAAATGTATTTGAATGAAGGAGGAACTCAAGCAGAAGGTTTGTGGGGACTCAGGCAGAAGGTGTGTGGGTGTAGACGGAATATGTTATAAATATGCACCTTACTTAACTTAGCACGCAGGAGAGGGGTGTACCTTGAGAGTTATGTTGAAATTGAATCATACTTGAAATGTCACAGAGGAGCTCAGTGCTTTACAGAAAGAGTGGTCAATTAAAAATGTTTATTGAAAACCTTTTGGGTACCAGGTCCTGAACAAGGTCACTATGGAGGATATAGAGATGAATAATGCTCCATCCCTGCTCTCATGATGCTTACACTCTAATTATAAAGACAAATCTAAGCATGTCATCCTATTCCTGCCCAATAAACTCCAGCTTCACCCTGTCACCTCCAGCATCAAATATTACGATCCCCATGATCTGGCTCCTTCCTTCCTTTCCAGCTTTATACCATTCCCTCTATTCTTGTCTCAGCAAACATACTAAATCAGGCTAAAGGTACCCGACAGATGTCAAACCTATTGGTGAGTTAGGGAGATGGATGCCTGCCCCAAGCATTCAAAGACTTCTCCTGATTGAACGAGAACAATTTGTTCCAATGTCCAAAAAGACTAGCTAAAGCAAGCACTATGGAGCACTTAGAGCTTGGTCAGACATGGAAGATGCCAGGGTCATCCACTGCATCCTGGGCCATCGCCAGTCATCCTGACTTTTTGTCTTGTCACTGGACTTTGATGACTCTGGAAGAGGGAGTGAGGCTGATGGCTTCATGCAACCATTCACTCTCTAATCAAGCCATCACCCTGTGATGTTCTTGGTCATCTTTGAAAAGGAAGGATGAAAAACAACATTCCTTTATGATCCTGCTATACTGGGCTGCATGCTCTTTCTCAAACACAATGAAACAGAACAGAATATTGAACTTGAGATCAGTAAGACTTGGGTTCAAATGCTACCATGGTTGCATATCCGCTGGATAACCCTGGATGAATTACTTAATTTCTCACAGTCTCTGATACCTCATCTTTAAAGTGAAAGGGTTAGACTTGGTCACCTCAAAGGTGTCCTCCAGCTCTAAATCTATGATTTTATAGTCCTATGGTTCCTCATCCTCATCCGCATACCATTGTACAATGTCTCCTCTACTTAGATTATTCTACTCCCTTAAGATAGGCTTTGAAAAATGGGTAGAAATTTAGTAAGTGGGAAGAATTAAGGAGAATATTTCAAGTGCAGGGAGCTATTTGAACAAAGACATGAAAG
Source organism: Gracilinanus agilis (assembly GCF_016433145.1). Classification (NCBI taxonomy): domain Eukaryota; kingdom Metazoa; phylum Chordata; class Mammalia; order Didelphimorphia; family Didelphidae; genus Gracilinanus; species Gracilinanus agilis. Next base: position 666,781,721 of record NC_058130.1, on the reverse strand, counting down.
CAGGAAAACACAAGGTAGGTTTAGGGGACCAAGAAGAGACTATTTTACCTGGAAAGGCAGCTTCTCAAAGAGGAATAGTGAGAGAAAAGCCTTGGCAGGGTAAGGACTTGATCATAATAGACGTAGAGCCAAAAAAGACCATAAATATTGCTTAGTCCAAACCTTCATTTTACAGATGAGGAAAATGAGTACTAAAGAATCTAATTGGCTTGCCCAAGGTCCCACAGGTAGTAAGAGGCAAAGCTAAAGTTTAGTCCAAAGTTGCCTTAACTAGAGTTTGGATTTTGTGTTAGAGACAATGGAAAACCACTTGAAATTTTGTTCAGGCGAGTGATATGAAGGGAAAAAAGACTCAGCCACGTCCATATTTGTGATTTTGAGATCAAAGAATAATAGATGTAGGGCTAGACGGGAACTTAAAGTTCATCTAACCCAATCCCCTCATTTTACAGATAAGAAAACTGATGTCCAGAAAGGTTAAGAGTAAGTCATATGGTATGTGCAAATATGTGGCAGAGTTAGGATTTTAATTCAGGTCTTGGGTCTCCAAGTCTGGTATTTTTTTATACTATACAAAAATGACTGCAGGTTGGTTGGGACTAACCTGAAGTTGGGTTCTGCGTGTTCTCTGTCAGTTCCATCTTTCATACCCTGCCTCACATTGCTTATTCCATATTCACATGCTACATACTTGAAATCCTTGAACTCCCAAAGTGATAGCTTTTCCACTACCCACTTCCTCCCATCCATCCCTTTTTCACATCAATAAGTTTGAGCACCAAATTGCATTGAGGAAACAGAAAAAGATTTTCTTCATCTTTTCTATGCTTAAGAGAAATTTCAAAGAACTTGATTCTTTTAATTATTGATAAAGACCAACTTTTTATAGGCTTAACTCACCATCACTGGCAAATAAATGTAAGCCTCTGATTATTTCCCTGATTCACTTGACAGTGTAATCTATATAAATAATCAAGTGGAAGCAGAAAACTGGCTGTTGGAAAGCTTCCTGCTTCTAATGATACTCTGATTGCTTCTATACTTACTTACATAGGAGTTTATTTCCAGATTATATTACCTTCCAACAATAGTGTTTTGTAAATAAATTCCTTATCTGGAATCCAAACCTCCCTCTTTTGAATAAGGATCCAAGCTACCTTACCTTGTTACCCAGGTGAATATACTCTGTGTTGCAACCAAAGTAAAGTTCTTTCTATTCCCTACTCTTATCATTTACTCTCAGTATCTTCAGTATGCCCAGTTATATGTATGCAATATGTTGTCACAAGTGAAATTTAACAAACGGGTAAGCCAAGTCATGTTTGTCCAAGCAAGATAGCATTTTATTATCAGTATTGGTAGCCCGAGAGTAAAATTTGAATGACTACCTCAGTTTACAGCCAAAAACCCTGAGCAAAAGGATAGTTATCCTTTTATAGGTTTGGGGGAGCACAAAACAAAGAACAGAACCAGATAGATGATATCATGAGGTTGAGGACAACATGATTGATTTGATAGCTGAGGCATGGGGAATAACATAATTGGTTGGAAGTTTGAAATGAGAGAGTAGCAACAACCACCTCCTTCCTGCCTGAGACTAAGAAGTATTCATTATCTCAATCCATCTGCAAGGCCAAAGATAATGGTCCAAACTTCTTTGGACAGAAACCAGATATCCTCAAAGGATAGCTTGTAGGTGTAAAGTTAAATGACCTGACTCCCCCACGTCTACTTGTATCTCCCAAGATTGGCAGAATTCCTTGAGGCTAGAATATAACAGTGATTACCAAGATAACAGAATTTCTAAATTTAACCCATTACAGACCAGATGAATTTCTGTACTAAGTTCAGAGGCAAATAAACATAAGCAGTTACAGGATAAAATTGATTAATTATAAGTTTAATCAATAAATAAGTGATTGAGAATTTATTTAATTTTTTCAATATATATGGGGAATGGAGTCCCCATACCATGAAGTCCTCCCCTTTTTTCCAGATCTAGTTCATGTGCCACTTCTTTCGTTAAGCCTAGGTTCTTCTCTAATCTCCCTCTCTCCTCTCCTTCAATCCCTCCCTCCTTTGTCCTGTCTTTCTCCTTTCCTCTCTCCCTTTTCTCTCCTCTTCTTTCTTTCCTAGTCCACAAACTAGGTGAAGGTGTTATGTCTTCCTTTTAATTTCCCATTATACTTTGCCCAACCTGTTCCATGGACTTTTCTTACTTTCCCTTGTTATATGGAAATAATGTTACCTTGAATGATCTGCTCACCTTTCCCAATTTTCACTAGCACATTGAATCCCCAAGGGATGACTACACCAATTTAGAATATTCAGCTGGTCTGTACTCCTAAAACTATAGCTCAGGAGTCCTGAAAAGTGTGTTTACTTTGACTTTAGAGAACACAATTAGCTTAAAGCAAAAACATTTACAGAAAACTTCTTGTCCACAAAATCTATAGCTCACTCCCCTACATATACACCAAAAGTAGGAAGAGTAGATATAAAGAAAAGTCAAGATACTTAGAATTAAGAGGCATATGAGTAGGGAACACACCTGGCCAAAGTACTTTGGAGGAAAGGCAAATCACATCTCCAATGAGGCAAAGTCACTGACACCCTTAACATTGTTCTTGCCATCCTTGGTCTTGAAATCTCCACTGGATGCTATCCCACTGGGTGCTGTCAGATGCAGCTCCATTGAATGCTACTTCATTGCTTGACAATATTCACCACAAGCTCTAACTTCAGGCTCATCTGACAGTGTGGTCCCATGTCCTACTATGAATTTTTGGAAGGAACTGGAGAGCATACCTTAGTACCAGAAGTAATCTCAGCTCTGAATTCTGCTGTCTCCTGATCCATTCAGGATCCTAGTATCAAGTACCAGACCTGCCATTCTTCTCCCTTTCATAGCTGGACTTCAATGTCCAGAGGGACTTCATCTTTCTCTTTTTTAACCCTTAACTTCTGTCTTAGAATCAATACAAGTGTTGGTTCCAAGGCAAAAGAGCAGTAAGGGCTAGGCAATTGGGCACAAAAAGTGACTTGCCCAGGGTCACATATCTAGGAAGTGTCTGAGACCAGATTTGAACCCAGGACCTCCTGACTCCAGTTCTAGTACTCTATCTACTGAGCCACCCGGCTGCCCCACTTCTTTGCTTTTAAATTCCACCTCTTTCTTTACCCACTTGAACTGACAAAGGAAAAAAGATGGCAAGGCCAAACTATTGTCTCCTCCAGGTGTCAACTTCTTCCTACCCTGGGCACAGGGGAGTGCTCAAAATGTTTCAACATTGACTATTTGTGAAAAGGCTACTCAAAGTCTCAATGGGGCAAAGTATGGAAAGGACTTTGCACCTAACCCTGACCTACATACATGTCATGATCCTTGTACTAGCCTGCAAACTCCTTGGGTACACAATCTGTACCATATTTGGCTTTGCACCTCCCTCTACCCCACTGGACTAAGGCATTTAGCAAACATTTGTTCAATTGAATTGAAACCCTTCAACATGTTGCAGGAACTCTTTGCAATATCATGGGGCTGATCTCCCATTTCCAAGATGGTTCCTAGGGAGCTAACTGCCCCCCGGAATGCTACTTCTCCTAATAGCAGAACAACAAACAGTGTTAGGCAGGGTACGCCTATATCATAGAACTCACTTATTACACAGGTCACCAGATATTCTGAGTCAATGACTCAGAAACAACCCAAACATATGGCTGTTCCTGACTTGCAGCTCCTGCTGTCAGACCCTACAGGGAGCAGCTGTATACAGACTTAAAATTGTCAGAGAATCTGTGGGGTAGGGGATGGAAGGAAGAATCTGTAAAAAGGAGGAAACAGGAATCCCACGGACACACTCCACACAGGTACTAGCTAATATCCTTGCACTAAAATATCTTCTCCAACATTGTCTGATTTTTTGTGTTATTGCCTATAATCACAAAAACAGGGAACTGATAACAAGCTTCATTTCTTTTTTTTTTTCTTCCCAGATTATGTATGTGTGTGTGTGTGTGTGTTTTTAAACTCCTACCTTCCATCTTGGAGTCAATACTGTGTATTGGCTGCAAGGCAGAAGAGTGGTAAGGGTAGGCAATGCGGGTCAAGTGACTTGCCCAGGGTCACACAGCTGAGAAGTGTCTGAGGCCAGATTTGACCCTAGGACCTCCTGTCTCTAGGCCTGGCTCTCAATCCACTGAGCTACCCAGCTGCCCTCCCAGATAATGTGTTGATATAATTTTTAATCATTATTTTCTGACATTTTGTGATCCATGTTTTCTCCCTCTCTCCTGCCCTTCCAAGGTGGCAGATAATATTGATATAGGTTGTACATGTATCATCATACAATACATATTTCCATGTTCTTCATGCTGTAAAACATGACACACTTGCACTAGAGAAAAATTCATGGAGGAAAAAAAAAGTGAAAAATTGTATGCTTTGATCCGCAGTAAGACTCCATCGATTCCTTCTATGGCAATGGAGAGAGCCTTTTTCATCACGAGTCCCTTGGAGTTGTTCTGGATCCTTGCATTGCTGAAAACAGTTGCCATTCACAGTCAATCATCATACATTATTGCTGTTATTGTGTACAGTGTTTTGTGTTGAGGGAATTTCATCCCCTCCCCCTCCTGGATTGTCAGCCGGTTCATCCCATTTTTACATGCCAGTGCTGCATCCCTGAACGTACCTGGTGTGGTTGGAGCCCACCGAGGTCTTTTGGCTCTTACTACTTCCCGGAGCAGGGAGGAGGACAGATGGAGAATCCTGCAGGATGGACTACACGTGGTCAGAATTAGAGTAAGAGACTTTAAATTTATGCTTATTTATCTTTTCTATTTCAAGTGATTCTTAATAAGCTTTACAGAAAATAAGAACTTGGAAGATATTAATTTAAATATAATAGTTCTCCTGCTTCTACTCACTTCACTTTACATCATCATATGTCTTTCCAGCCTATTTTCATTTTAGAATTCAAATCTATCTGGGGAAATTAAGGGCTGTTGAGTCATTTACACATAAGTACAAATTGGAAGGAGAATAGGATAAGCATTTTAAAATGCCTACTGTGTGCAAAGCATCATACTAAGCACTTTAAAAATATCACATTTGATCCTTACAACAACTCTGAGAGATAAATACTATTACAATCCTGATGTTATAGTTGAGGAAACTGAGGAAGCTAGAGGTGAAGTGATTTTCCCATAGTCATATAGCTAGTAAATGTCTGAGGACAGATTCGAACTCAGGTCTTCCTCACTCAAACCCCTAAGTGTCTATCCATTGTGCAACCCAGCTTTCAATTAAATTTCTTTTCTCCTAATAACTACCTGAGATTATCTCTACTCAGGTATAGGGAGACGTCTTGAGATGAAGGATAGGTGAGATAATTTTAGAATGCTGGTCTTGGTAGGATATTCCACTGGAAAGGATGAGGGTATTCGATATCTGAGGATTTGATGAAGAGGAAGAATTTTCATAAAGGAAAGCAGAAGGCTGCTGAAGAAAATTTGATTTATTTTTTAGTCTTTCTCCCCCTCTTTTTAAAGTCCTTCTGCCCTTCCTGCTATCTCCTGTGCTATATGTCTCACTGATCCCAGAACCCTGTACTCAGGCTACTATTCTGAGTACTATGGTTCATCTGCAGGATGAGTTAAACAGGTCTTTGTGAGATTTCCTAGAGATCTCCCTTCCGACACTCTTTTCCTCAAATATCCTTTATCAAAATTTAAGAGTTTTAGACAGTTTCTTGGAGGTGCTATAAGGGTACGTGATTTGTCTATGGTTACACAATCAGTATGTCAGAAGAAGTGCTTGGACCAGGGTTTCCCTGACCCCACGCCTGGCATTCTAACCACTGACCCATACTTCCTCTCCCCCAAAGTCCTGTCTGTCTTTTATAAAATTGTTTCTATAGGAAAATACATTTGGAGCTTTCAGTATCTAATTGACAAATGAAGCTTTGAAACACAATATATTTAAGAATTGGGGATTGCCTCTATTATGCAGATGTCAGATAGAAACAGTAACGTGTAAATAGAACCCGGGCATTTTTCTTCTGTGACCTGTGCTATTAAGATGATTCCCCAAATTTAAAACTCATAGAAATCCCAAATCTACACATTGGCAAGGAGTAAGAATTTTTCCTCCTCTGCTGGAATATTGTTGACATCATCAGATCATAGATTCAGAGCTGGAAGGGACTTTGCAGATTATCTAGGCAGTGCCCACCCCTGTTTCACAGATGAAGAAATGAAGGCCCAGAAATTCTAAATAATCTGTCCAAGTTTATACAGCAAAAAGGCAGGAGAGCCGAAATTTCAAAACAGTTCTTGATTCTAAATTCAACACTTTCTACTGGGGCACATTGCCTCCTGTAATATCAAGGAAGAAAACAACACAAACAAAATAATGTGGTTCAGTGGAAGAAATGTTGGACTAGAAATCAGATGATCTGGGTTTTTACCCCTAGCTCTGTGACTTAGAAAAATAATGACTATTCTGAGCTTTAGTTTCCTCATCTGGAAAATGGGAACAAAACCACCTGTCTTGATACCTTGAAGGATTGTCGGAAGACCTCAAAATCATAAAAAAAGTGGGTACTCTTTTAAAATAAGAATGTGCCACATAAATATAAAATATTATGATTAAGAAAAGTATTAATAATTACTATTATTAAGAATAAAATATTCTTATTCACAAAACATCTAATGTTATAGAAGGATTTATTTTTAGAAGGTAGAGAGAAACCTTCTGAACCTTTAGTTAAAAAATGTAAAACCCTTCTTGGAAAAATAAATCGAACAAGCCATAAATGAATTTCCAAAGAAAAAAGCTTCAGGACTCCTGGCTAGTATTTTATTTAGAATTTTCACACAGATGACAACAATATGTTATAAAGATTACACACTGTGACTAAACAGGATTACTATCAGTAATGTGTGGATGGGTTATGTAAAAGGAAAACCATCAACATAATTGATTATATCAATAACAAAAGTAACACAAATAATATGATTATGTCAATAGATGCAGAAAATAAAACCCTTCTTGATAAATTTTGTTTTTATAGCACCTTCAGTTCCAAATAAATTCTTCTATCTCCTATTTCCACGCCATTCCTAGAAATAAAGAAGGGGGGAAAGCAGTTCAGCAAAATTAGCCAACATGTCTATCAAGTCTGACGGTACTGTGTAGTCAGTGATCTACATCCATAGCACCCAACCTCTGCAAAGAAGGGAAGGGGGTACCTTTTCTCATCTCTTCTTTGGGATCAAGCTTGGGGAAGAAGAGAACGATAAGGAAAGAATTTGAACAAGGAAAGAAGGCTGCATTGTTTAAGAGATCAGAAGTAAATATTCCACCCACTGTCTCAGGCACTAAAATGATTGCTCTAACTATATTTATTTAATCCTCCCAGATTACAGTAGATAAGGGATCCAATTATTCAAGAAACATTTGTTAAGTAGTCATAAGTAAGTAAAATGATGCTCTAGCTGTTATGAAGTATCTAAAGATGACTGAGGCATATGGAGCTGCCCTCATGATGCCTACAGTTTACTAGGAAAGCTAAGGCATGTACACAAATAATTATGGCACAAAACAGAGACCAGTAAGTGACACAAGCACAGTAAAAATAAAAAGAGTTATTAGAGATTCATGCAGGGAGTGATCCTCTTTCCTCCTAGAAGAAGGGATAGGAATTAAGGAAGGCTTCAAGTAGAAGGTGGCATTTGATCTGGATATTCAATGCACCAAATAGTTATTAAACACAGACCATATGCAATACTGGGTATAAATGATAGGGTCTAGTACCTTGATTTCACTGATATAAGGAACAAATGCTGATAGGGACCTTCTCTGCCAAGACAGTACTTAAATATAAGAAATTCAATGACTTGCCCAGGGTCCCACAGCCACTATGTGGCAGAAGTAGGACTTGAATCCAGATCTTTTTTTTTTTTTTTTTAATTTTTTAAACCCTTACCTTCTGTCTTGGAGTCAATACTGTGTATTGGCTTCAAGGCAGAAGAGTGGTAAGGGCTAGGCAATGCGGGGCAAGTGACTTGCCCAGGGTCACACAGCTGGGAAGTGTCTGAAGCCAGATACTTGAACCTAGAACCTCCCATCTCTGGGCCTGGCTCTCAATCCACTGAACTACCCAGCTGCCCCCTGGAATCCAGATCTTTCAGGCTACAAGGTGTCTATCGAGGCTCTACGTTGTCAAGCAGGTGCATAGCTAACACTTGGGATAGGAATTCAAAAACGAACCAGTCCTTAACCTCACAGACCTTAATGCTACTAAAGGAATGGAGTCATTTTAGTGTGGAATACTGATTGGAGTTCAGTGGATAGCGGGGTTGGGTCTGGAGTCAGGAAGACCTCAGTTCCAATCCAGCCTCAGACACTTACTAGCTGTGGGTCCCTGGATAAGTTATTTAACCTCTGTTTGCCTCAGTTTCCTCATCTGCAAAATGATCTGGAGCAGGAAATAGCAAAGCACTCCAGTATCTTTGCTGAGAAAACATCAGAAGTGGTTCCAAAGAGTCAGCCACGACTGAACTAACTGGGTCAGAGAAAGGCTCCTTGAAGAGATGACGTGTGAATGAGCCTTGTGGGAAGCCGGGAAAGTCGGAGGATGGTTAGGATTTCAACAGGCAGAGATGAGAGGGAAGAGGTAGTAGAAGGAATCTGAGGAGAGGAACTCCAGGTGAAGGGAACAGACGCTTCTCAGGAGGCTGTTCGGTCCAGCCGGGGCACAGAGTCCAGGAGGGGCAGTGTTTTGAAATCAGGTTGGGAAACGACGGTGGAGATCCGAACTGCTTCTTGTGGAATCCCTTCATTTGAGCTGCTGAACTCCAAAGAAAAAGACGGGAGCAAATGATGACGCTTTCCGCCTTGGCTTGGCTGCCTGGGAAGGGCCGGGCTTGCAGCCACATTCCTGATGCTCCAGCCCAGTGGCGAGAAGAGTGATGTGGGCGCCAGCGATGCTTGAAGGAAGTTAATAGAGTGAAGGCTGCGGCTCGGCAGACAGACAGACCACTCTGCGGTTGCAGAACTGTCTCTCTAACAAACATCGTGTTCCCTGTAACGGCGGCGGGGGCAGTTGCGAAACTCCTCCGCATTCCGTTGGGCCTCCACATCCTCCCCAGATGCTCGGCTGAGAGTATCCCCGAAGAGACTCCGAATGGGGCTGGGGAGGATCTACCTCTGGCAGTTCAGCCTCGAGCAGAGTTAACCATTGCGAGAACTCTCAGGGAACCGCAAGCTGACGCCGAGCTCCGAGCCGGCAAAGTGATGCGAAGGGGCTGCTTCTCCTGAGTCAAAGTGTGGGTCATACATCACCCTGGCCTCCCGCGGGAGCATGAAAGGGGAATTAAGGAGACGTGGAATTAGCATGGCTGCAAGTAACCTTCCAACCCTTTTCTGAGTACTTGCACCCATTGAGGTCACAAGGACCTGGGTCAGAATTAGGGCTCTGCCTACTTTAACCTTTGTGACCCTGGACAAGTCATTTTGCCTCAGTTTCCTTATTTGTAAAATTAGGTTGAGATGATCTCTAATTACTAAGTATCTAGATCTGTACTCTTAGGATCATACACAATAATAACAACTAGCATTTATATAGCACGTTACAAAGAGTCTCTCATCTGATCCTCACAACAACTCTGAGAGGTGAGGGGTATTATTATCTCCATTTTACAGATGAGGAAACTGAGTGCCTAGGGCACATATTTAGGGTCTCAAGCAGAATTCCACAAACCGGAGTCTCTCTCAGCTACTTCCAAAATAGCTTTTCTTTCAAATATTCTATTTTCCCCCAATTACATGTAAAAAAGGATTTTTAACATTCTTTTAATTTTGAGTTCCAAATTCTCTCCCTCTCTCCCCTCCTTCCCTGAGAGGGTAAGCAATCTGATACTGATTTTACATGCGCAATAATGTAAAACTTTTTTTCCATATTAGTTTATTTTGACTTCTACAATATCTTGACTCACAACCATCCTCTTTTCTCACTCTTATAAGCCACCAGTCTATTTCAGATCCTTCTCAGTGATCATTCCCCTCTATTATTCTAGCAGCGCCCTAATTGTCTCCCTGGTTAACAAGTTTTTTCCCCTTCGTTAATTCATCCTCCAGACAGCTGCCAAAGAGATAGTCCTGAAACAGTAGGGAGAGGGGAGTGAATTCAGAAAGTGACACACCCCTTTTCTATCTGAAACTATATCCTTGGAAAGATTGAACCAGTAGGATACAGATGGATAAGCATAGACATAAAGAGGTACAAAGAGATAGTCAGCCATGAAAGGACAAAGCTTCAAGGTATGTGGCTGGTTAAACTTATTTATTTATTTTTGGGTTTTTATTTATTTGCTTGTTTTTTGTGTGTGGCCTTTTGAACCAGAAAAAGAAAAACCATTTATAGACCCAAGAAAGGACTTCCAGTAAGTAGACGTTCTGAGTTTACCCTTTAGTCACATATGTCCTTTACACATATACCTCACAACATTTTATTAAGTTCAAGCCACAAATATACACACAGTCCAAGGTGTGGTTCAAGAGTAGCTTGAGGGAATGAAAAGGCCCCAAGTATATGTTGGCAATAATCCGAGCTTTGAAGGAAATTAGGAGGTCAGAAAAAGCAGGGAAATATATTGCAAACATATAGGAGGGCCAGGGCAAAGTCACAAAGACATGAAGCATTGTGTTTGAGAAATAAAAAGGCAAGTTGGGCTGGACCATAGAGTGAATAAAGGGAAATAATGTAAGTTAAATAAATCTGAAAAGGTAGACTGAGGCAAGGCTGTGAAGTGCTTTCAATATCACCAGGATTTTGTATTTGATCCAAACCTGAACTCATTTTCTTCCTCACAAACCTTTTCTTCTTCCTAACTTCCCATTTGGTCTTGAGGGTATCATCATTCTCCCAGCCTCTCAGGTTCCCAACCTAAGCATCATCCTGGACTCTTCCCTCCCTCTCATCTAATCTGTTGCCAAGACCTTCCAGTTATTTCTTTCACAGTCCTTCTTGTATAGACCCACTTTCTCTCCTCTGACACTACCTGGTGCAAGCCATCACCTCACACTTAAACTACCAAGGGATAGTGGGTAGAATACTGAATAGTAGTCAAGTCTCTACTCTAACCCATTTCCCACTCAGCAGTTAAAGTGATTTCCCTAAAGTACAAGTTTGACCATGTATTTTCTCTATTCAGTCAATTTTAGTGGCACCCTATTGTCTCCAGGAGAAAATATAAAATAATCTGTGGCATTTTTACTTGTTGATTAATATTTATTTTTAATTTTTATCTATTTAAAATTTTTTCCCAATTACATGTAATAACAATTTTAACATGCTTTCTAAAATTTTGAAATCCAAATTCTCTGTATCCCACCCTCTGGATAGTAAGCAATTTGATCTAGGTTACAAGTGTAATCATGTAAAACATATTTCCATGTTGGTTGTGTCATGAAATAAGACATAAAACAAAAACACATACAAAATAAGATGCAGAATAGTATGTTTCAATCTGCATTCAGACTCTATCAGTTCTTTCTCTGGAGGTGGATAGCATTTTTCATCATAAGGCCTTCAGAATTATCTTGGATCATTGTATTGCTGAGAAGAGCCAAGTCTTTCACAGTTGACCATTCTATAAGATTGCTGTTACTACGTACAGTATTCTTCTGGTTCTGCTCAATTCACTCTGCATCAGGTCATGTAGGTCTTTCCAGATTTTTCTGAAATATCCTACTCATCATTTCTTAAAGCACAATAGTATTCCATTATAATCCCAAATTACAACTTGTTCAGCCATTCCCCAATTCATGGGCATCCCTTCAATTGCCTTTTCTTTACCACCATAAAAAGAGATACAAGAAATATTTTTATAAGAATAGGTTCTTTTCCCTTCTCTCTTTGGCTTTCAAAGCCTTTCATAACCTGGCTCCTCCCTACCTTTCCAGTCTTACATTTTACACCACAATATGTACTGGGCCATCCAGTGATCCTGACCTCCTTGCTATTCCTCAGTCTAGATACTACATCTCTGGACTGAGAATTTTCTCTTGTCCTCTGTTCTTTCTCCCTCTTCATCTCTGCCTCTTGGATTTCCTGGCTTCCTTCAAGTCCCAGTAGACACACTGCCTTCTGCAAGAGGCCTTTCCTAGTCCTCCTTAATTATAGTGTCTTCTTTCTATTGATTATCTCCAACTTATCATATATAAACATATGTATGTACAATTATATATCACTTATTTGTACATAGCTGTTTGAATGTTGCCTCCTTATAAGACTGGAAGCTCTTTGAGAACAAGAACTATCTTTTACCATTCTTTCTATCTCTGACATTTAGCTCAGTACCCAGCACACAATAAATGCTTCTTAATAAATGCTTGTTGACTGACTGGTCCTAAAAGTAATAGGGAGCCTCTGGAGTTTATTGAGTATCATAGTGATAATGATCAGATCATTCCTTTGGATAGATCAATGTGTCTGTTGGGTAGTGCAGTGGTGTCAAACTCAAATAGGAAGAGATTCCTATCGTAGCGTATTTTTATTTATTTATTCTTGTTAAAATAAACATTTCCCAATTATATTTTAACTTGGTTTTGGCTGCACCCAAATTTGATAACTTTGGGTTAGAGGATGGATTGGATTATCAATTTTATTGATACTTTGAGCAATATAAGGGAGATCTTTTGGAGCTGAGGTTCCTTCTGATACTCCTCAAATTTCATCACAGATGGGGTAGCTAGGTGGTTCAGTGGATAGAACACCAGGTCTGGAATCAGTTGGGGGGCAGGGAACCTGGGTTCAAATCTAATCTCAGGCACTTCTAGCTGTGTGACCCCTGGCAAGTCACTTAACCCCAATTTCCTACCCCTTACCACTCTGCTGCCTTGGAACTGAGACTCTAAGACAGAAAGTAAAAGTTGTTGGGTTTTGTTTTTTTCATCACATCCACGGCCACCTATTTAGTTTACATATAAAGCTAGACCTGGAAAGGGATGTGATCTAAATTAGGGAGTGAAAAACCAGCACTGTTGAGCATCTCTGAGTAATCTTAGTACATCCTCTCTGTTCTCTTAGCAAAGGAGAATCTACCCATTCTATGGAAGAACTGTGCAGATTAATTACCACTGCAGTCATTCTTATTTGTCAAGAATTCTGAGGAGGCTTACTTTGGGAAAGTTTCAGTATTCTTGTAATACTATATGACAGTCATTCAGGGTCTGGACCTGGAGCAATGAGTGTCTGGCTGAGCAAAGGGAGGGGCAGACTTTTTCAAAATTAATTAATTAGTTTGGTTGTTACATCAAAATATTCAGGAAATTCCATCCCTCCCCCACCACTTCCCCATTAGAGAAGGCATCATTTGACAAAAAAAAATATGCATATACAAAACTACATCTTGACTATTTCTATTTATCAGTTCTTTCTCTAGATGTAGACATATGCAAATTATTCTTCAAACAAAATTTCTGTTGCTCTATATAATGTTCTCTTTGTTCTGCTTGTTTCACTTTTCATAAATTCATGTAGGTCTTTCCATGTTTTTCTAAAATTAACCTGCTTGTCATTTCTTAACAGGACAATAGTATTCCATCACAATCATATACCACAACCTGTTTAGCCATTCTCCAATTGATGGGCATCCCTTTAATTTCCAATTCTTTGCCACCACAAAGAGACTTGTTATAAATATTTTAGAAAATATAGGCTGTTTTCCTTTTTCCCTGATCAGTTACTTTAGCAAATGAACCTAATGGACAGTATTGCTGGGTCAAAAGGTTTGCACGCTCTTTGGGCATAATTCTAGATTGCTTTCCAAAATGGTTGGGTCAGGTCACAGTTCCACCAATAGTGTATTAGTGGCCTTGTTTCTCCACATTCCCTCCCATATTTGCCATTTTGCCCTTTTATAATTTTAGCCAATCTGATAGATATATGTTCAGTTTCTTATATTCATATTATTCTCTACCCCACACCTCTTCCTCTAGTAGAATGCAAGCTCCCTTTGAGGGCAGGACTGCATTGCATTATTCTTTGTATTCCTAGTATGGTGCACAATGTCTGGCACATAGTAGGTGCTAAATAAACATTATTTTGAGGGTTGGTCTAGATCAGCAGTTCTCAAAGTGTGGTCCTAGGACCTTGGGGAAATGCTTGAGACTTTTACAGGGTGGGTCATCAGGATCATATTTTTTTATAACAATGTTGTTGCTGAATTGTTTCCATCATGTCCAACTCTTCCTGACCCCATTTGGCATTTTCTTGGCAAAGATTCTGGGGTAGGTTGTTATTTCCTTCTCTAGTTCATTTTACAGATTAAGAAACCAGGGTAAAGAAGGTTAAGTGATTTGCCCAGGAAAATACAACTAGTAAGTACCTGAGGTCAGATTTGAACTCAGAAAGATGAAAGAAGAAAATTAAATTCATCAGCCCAACACTTTATCCACTGTGCCACTAAATACTAAGATATTATTTACCCATTAAAACACTCCTCCCTTTTCCAACTACATTTCTCTCTTTGGCCAGATTTTCTTGACATACTTGAATTTGACATATTTCAATATCTAGTATGTGCCAAGCACTGTGCTAAATACTAGGGATGGAAAGAAAGAAAGGAAGAAAGGAGTGAAGGAAGGAAGGAAGAAAGGAGTGAAGAAAGGAAGGAAGAAAGGAAGAAAGAAAGAAAGAAAGAAAGAAAGAAAGAAAGAAAGTAAGAAAGAAAGAAAGAAAGAAAGAAAGAAAGAAAGGAAGGAAGAAAGAAAGAAAGAA
>NC_058130.1:666745405-666766688 GCF_016433145.1 Gracilinanus agilis | reverse complement strand
AGACCTGGGTTAGAATCCTGTCTTTATCACTTAGTACCTGTGTGACTTCGGGCAAGTTTCTTAATAACAACAACAATAGTAATGATAATAATAGCTAGCATTTATTATTATATAATATATATTATATAATATATATATATATATATATACATTTCATCCTATACAGTTTGTCACTTTTATGTCTAAGTATACTTCTTCTAGCTTTTCTTATAGGATATAAATCATTTGAACTTATTGGGTCCCTTAAAAAAAGTTTTATTTTTTTGTTTTTTTCCCCTCTTTTTTTTACCTTTTGGTGATCTCTTGAGTTCTGTGTTTGGACATCAAGTTTTCTGTGTAAGTCTAGTTTTTTCTTTATGAATGCTTGGAAGTCTTCAATTTTATTAAATGACCATACTTTCCCCTGCAAGAATATAGTCAGTTTTGCTGGGTAGTTGATTCTTGGTTGTAGACCTAGTTCCCTTGCTTTCTAGAATATTATATTCCATGCCTTCTTCAGTGTAGCTGCAGCCAGATCCTGTGTTATCCTAACTGTGGTTCCCTGGTATCTGAATGACTTCTCAGCAGCTTGTAATATTTTTTCCTTGGTCTTGTAGTTCTTGAATTTGGCTATAATATTCCTGGGAGTTGTCAGTTGTGGATTAAATGTAGGAGGTGATCTGTGTATTCTTTCAATCTCCACTTTTCCCTCTTGTTCGAGGATGTTAGGGCAGTTTTCTTGGATACTTTCCTGTAGGATGCTATCCAGTCTTTTTCTTTTGTCATGATGTTCCAGTAGTCCAATAATTCTTAAATTGTCTCTCCTCGATCTGTTTTCCAGATGAGGTGTTTCATATTTTCCTCAAATTTTTCATTCTTTTTGTTTTATAGATTCTTGCTGCCTTGTGAAGTCATTTGCTTCTAGTTGTTGAATTCTAATTTTTAAAGACTGAATTTCATTCCTGGCTTTTTTGTCATCCTCCTTCTAGTCTGATTTTCTCTGTAGGTCATCTTTCCCCTTCTTTGCCTCATTTTCGAGCTGGTCAATTTTTACTTTCAAGACACTATTTTCTTATTTTAGTTCATGTATTTCCTTTTTTCAATTGTCTTAAGCCTCTCTTTAATTGCTTTTTGAATTGCATTTTGAGTTCTTCCAAAGCCTGTGTCCAGTTCACTGGAGTTTCTGTGTTTTTGCTTGGAGTTCCTTGGTCTTCCTCTGTTTCATTTGCTATTTATTTATTTCCTAGATAGAAACTGTCAGTTGTAATTTCTTTTTTCTTTTTCTGTTCTTTACTCATATTTTTTCCTTCTTTTCCTCCCTGTAATTAGCTGTAATCTTGCTCCTCGGGTTATTTGCTGGATCTGTGGGTTTGGGCTATTTTGTCCTGAAAGGGCTTTTTCTTTGCTCTGCTAATTGTTTAGGTTAAACTGATGGTTTTAATGAGCTTGGATGTAAGATCTTCCCCAGCTGGCAACAGAAGTTTGTAGCTACTTTCTCTGCAGTCTATTGTGGAGGGGTGTTGGAGCTTCCCTGCCCTCTGAAGACTTCTTATTTGCCCATTGATGTGATTAAGCCAGGGTGGAGTTGATCTGCAGAGCTGGATGTGCCCCGAGACCAAAACCTCAAGAGGGGGGAGAGTGCAAGATGGAGTGTTTTCGCTGCAACTAGGCTGCCCTCTCTGCCATCTGTGTTCAATGCCCTGAGCCTGGTATAGCTGTGCCAGCAAGGCCCTCCCTCCAGACTAGTGCCCTTGCCAACATAGAGATTCCAGGAACCACTGGAGACTTAGCATAGTACATGGGGGGGGGGGGGTCCTGGATCTTCCTTCTTCCTTACCCTCAAACCCAACAGTTCAAGAATTCAGGCTTTTTTTTGGCAGACCTCTTGAGGTGAGTCCAGCAGGAGGATCTCCCAGCTCTGTCCTGTTGTTAGATTTAGTTTTCTTTCCCCTTGGAGCACTTTGTTTTTTATCTTGGTGTGGAAGGATTTTGGAGGTCTGAAGTTTTGCTGCATCTAAGCCGTCATCTTCCCAGAATCCCAATCAGTTTTTAAGAAACCAAATTTTTAAGTATTATTAAAATATAAGCTCCTTAAGGTCAGGGACTTCCTTTCTTCTTGCTTATAATTACAAATCCGAAACTTAGCACAGTGTTGAGCATATAAGAAGCATTCAATAAATGTTTCCTTCCTTGCTTCCTTCTTTCCTTCCTTCCTTTTTCTACCATCTCTCCCCTGGTGAATGACAATAGGGTCTGAGAAGTCCCAAGGAATAGGCAGAATAATCCTTATAAATTAATTGGAGAGCCTCTCTTTATCAGAAGGTTGTTTCCCCTGGGCTCTCGCTCACCCACCCCTTGGGTGTCTATCTAAGGTGAATTGCTTAATACCTGGAACTATGTATCTGCTCCATTGTTTGAACCAATTTTAGCCGTCATCTTCAGTCCCAAATCTATATCTCTACCTCCAACCTCCCCAGAGTTTGACTCCTTTATTTCCAAACTGTCTACTGGAATTCCACACCTGGATATTCCACCAATATTCAAACTCAATGTCTCAGACTGAATTCATCTTCTCCTGGCAACTTGCCCCTCTTTCTAACTTTTCTGTTTCTAGAGAACACACTGACACCATCTTAGTCACCTAAACTCATTTTTTCTGACTTATGTTTGAGGTTTCCTGCAGACTTACCCCATGTAACCAGTCATTCGGCAAGCTCTGTTCTTTCTGCCTCTGTAATATCTCTTCATTCCATCCCCTCCCTTCCATTCTCATAGCAACCTCCTTTTTTTAAAACCTCATAGGACCATCAGAGTTGGTTTATGAAGGTGCTTCATAAACCTAAGAACATTTATATAAATGATTATTAGCAGAATTAATCTTAATAATCATTTATGTAAATGTTCTTAGGTTTATGAAGCACCTTCATAAACCAACTTATTTATATAGTCCTCCAAGGTTTACAAAGTGCTTTATGAATATTATCTCATTTGATTCTCACAGCTGTAGAAAGAAGGTTATTATTATTCTCATTTTACATTTGAGGAAACCAAGGGAGACAAAGGCTAAATGACTTTCTCAAGGTCATACTGCTAGTGTGACAGTTAAGTGGCACAGTGAATAGAGCAATGGGTCTGGAGTCAGGAAGACTTGAGTTCAACTCAGCAGGTCACCTAATCTATTTGCCTTAGTTTCCTCAACTCTAAAATAGAGATAATAATAGTATTTACCTCACAGAATTGTTTTGCTCAATGCCTAGTATACAGTAGGTGCTATATAAATGCTTATTCTCTTCCACCTCCCAATACAGTGATGGCAAACCTTTTAGAGATCATATGCCATGCCATGACCCCAAGAGACCACATGCTGTGCCCCTCCCCACCACTGAGTGCTAGGCACACCCTGCCCCCCACTTACCCCACTGGGGAGAGAGGAAGAGCTCCCATTGGGCTGCTAAGCAGAAGGGTGAGTGAAGTGAGGAATATCCTCAGTGGGTGTAGAGAGGGGGAGAGGAGTGACCCAAACACTCTGCTCCCCTCCACCTCTGCCATCTGTGAGCCGCCCACCTTACTCCTGTGTGCTCCCATTGGGTTGCTGGGCAGAGGGGTGGGGAGGCACAATGGAGAGGGGGAGGGAAGCAGATCCACCTGAGTCCCTCTGCCTTTCTAGTAACAAACTCTGGGGGGGGGGCAGAGGGTAACTGAGTACCCATAGAGAGCACCCTGTGTGCCATCTTTAGTGCCTGTGCCATAGGTTTGGCATCACTTCCCTAGTGTCTGAAACTAGATTCGAACTCATGTCTTCCTATCTCTATTGTTCTATCCCCTTAGACTATTATAATAGCCTCCTGAATGGTCATTTTGTTTCTAGTCTGTCTTTTCTCCAATCCATCCTTTGAACCACTCGCTGCCCATGTACTCTTTTTTAGATTACATTACTCCTTTACTTGAAAATGTTTGGTGACTTCCTACAGCCTATGAATTGATAAGATCATATCTTTGGTGATAAAAGGAACTTCCTGCGCTACTTAGTCTTGACCCTTTATCTTATGGGGGGGGACAACCGACACTTGAGTAGGTTAAGCTAGAAAGTGTCAGATGGACAGCAAGGTCAGATAGTGGCTAGAGAGCCAGGCCTGGAGCTGGGAGAACCTGAGCTCAAATATGGCCTTAAACATTTCCTAGCTAAGTGATCCTTGGCAAGTCACTTATCCCCATTCCTGACCCTTATTGGATTTCTGATTCTGAGGCAGAAGTAAGAGATTTTTACGTATCAGAGGAAGGATTTGAATTCATGGCTCCCTTATACCAAGTCAAGTATCATGTGCTTAGACCTATTCTCTCTCAAAGAATAAACTGGCAATATTAGTGCTGAAATCTGAGTTTAACTTACCTTTCTAATTTTATTTCCTACTATTCCCCTATTCTTTATTCTGTGTTCCAGCCAAATGTAGCTTCTCTGAAGCTCCTCTCCTCTTTCTGTCTTCCTCTGCCCCATCTCTTTGCCTTTGCTCATGTCATCTTGTTGTTCAGTTATTTCAGTTGTGTCCAGCTCTTTATGACCCTATTTGAAGTTTTCTTGGAAAAGATACTGGAGTGGTTTGCCATTTCCTTCTCCAGCTCATTTTCCAGATGAGGAAACTAAAGCAAACAGGGTTAAGAGACTTGCTGGGGTCACACAGGTAGAGGGAATTTGAGGTCAAATTGGAACTCAGGTGCTCCTGAGTCCAGGTCCAACACCCTAATCATTGTGCCATGCCATCTATTGTGCCCCAAATGAACTCCTTCCCCAGATCTATCTGTTCAAATTCCTATCTTCCATCAAGGTTCAACTCTGGTACCACTATGGAGCCTTTGCTGATGCCACCAGATGAAAGCAATCTACCCCTTCCCAAATCTCCCCTCTAACTCCCTGGACCTTCTCTTTTTCGGCTTTCATGGCACTTTTCCCTCCATCATTTGATTGTGCCCCTGGCTTCTTCCCAATTATGTTGCAAGTCTCTTGAGAATAGGTGGTATGTTCTCATGTACCTCCAGTGCTTAGCACAGTGCCTTGCATCTAGTAGGCACGCAACTAAAGTTGGTTTGTAGTTGTTTGTGTTGCCAGTGGAGGAGCATCTCTGGCAGGTTCTATAAAGCTAGCAAGGCTTCAAGTAAAGGCTGAGAACCAGCCTAGCTCAGTTAGATTATAATCTCCTTGAGGGCAGGAACTGTCTTTTTGCCTCTTTTTGTATCTACAGTGCCTGGTCCAGTGCCTGACCCATATGTGTTTATTCAATATTTAATTTAATAATTTAATATTTTTAATTTAAAAATCTTAAAAATTTTATTTTATGAATATTTAATGACTAGAGTTCAGAAGGGCTCATCACTAGAAGGCTGGCCACTGAGGCATTGTAGGGTAGTAGAAAAGGCACTGGTCATAAAGTCAAGAAACTTAGGTTTAAAAGTCTTGTTCTAATACTTACTGGAGTGATCCTGGGAATGTCACATTCTCTTTCAGTTTCACTTTTCTCATCCATAAAATGGGGATAATAAAAGTTGTTGAATTTATTTCAGAAGGCTATTGAGAAAAAGGTATGTCATAAACCTCAAGGTGGTAGACCAGTCAATCCACAAGTATTTTTTTTAAACCATTACTTTCTGTCTTAGTATCAATTCTAAGACAGAGGAGCAACAAGGGTGAGGCAATCAAGGTTAAGTGACTTTCTCAAGGTCACACAGTTGGGAATTATCTGAGGCCAGTTTTGAACCCAGGATCTCTGGATTCCAGGCTTGGTGCTCTATCCTCTTGGTGCTACCTAACTGCCCTCATAAGCACATACAAAGACAAGAGTGAAAACAATCCCTGACATCCATGAGTGTGTGCCTTATTGGGAGAAGACAATATAAATATGCATGAGGATTTACATGATGGAAAAGGAATAAAGGCTGGACCTGGAGTTTCATTGGCATAAGGAACTACTGGATGAAGGAATTCTTTCTACCAATACTTATAGGCAACTTTTTAAAAAACGTGTGTATGTATGTATATATATATATATGTTATATACATACATACATTTCATATCTTAAAATAGCCATGAAGACTTTTGAAATTCTTTGTATATATTAGCAGTGGGACTTGAATACAGATCTTCCTGGTTCTGAAACCAGTTATTAATCTACTCTGTGATGTGTGTTATACTATCTTTTCAGGGGAGTCTTTGATTCACTAATGAGCTAAAATCAGGAGATCCCCAACAAAAAAGCACATTGTATTATGTGCCCATGAATAGACTTCCTCCATTTAGCTCCCTTATGTTAAGCACTGAAAAATCTTGGATTGTCACCAATCCCTTCCTACCCTGAAAACAGTGCTTGCGTCAATAGGCTTAGCTAGGATTCCTGAGTATACTCCCAACTTCCAAGACTGTCTTAGGAGAAGGATGTGTTCAAATTCTCAAATGAAAACATTAGCAGACTGCCCTTGGTTTTTGATTCAGGGAAAATAAACTCAAGGAAAAGAGATGGGTGAGATAGTAATTAAGCTCTCAAGTTTTACAAGAGGAGAGAGGTTTCTCCAAAACTTTTGAACGAGTCCACCTGCCCCAGAGAGCCATCTTCTGCTGGCACAGGGAGCTATGAGTGATATTCATTTTAAGGAAGGTTGAAGAGGTCAAACAGAATAGGGATAGGGCATCCATCCCAGAATCTCCAAGTTGGAAGGGGTCAACCTCAGTCACTACTGAATTAAAGATTTACTTCCAGAGAAAATCTCATATGCAGCCTTCCAAATAAGAGGGCATTCAGTCTTTTTTTTTTTTTAAGACCTTCAATGGGGCAAAGAGAGAGAACCATCTCCCACACCCCTGCCAATATTACTTGTGGAAATTCTACTTCTAATCCAAACATTTATTAAGTACCTACTATGTGTCAGGCCCTGTGTTAAGGCTCTGGGGATACAATTAATAAAAAGGACAGTTCCTTCCCTCATGGATCTTCCAATCTAATGGGGAAGGGAGATGACACACAAAAGGAGGCAGGAAAGCAGGTGGGGGGAGACCACCTGGTATCTGGTACATGGGACATCTTGCCCCATGGAGCTAAAACCAGGAGGAGCAGCAATTACATAATGGAATGAATCAAAAAGTCCAGTTTCTGCATTCTTTAAAGGAAGGCATTGGGAGGAATTTTGCACTCCCTCTTCTAGTCCTCCAATTATAGAATAAAGGAGACTTCAAAAAAAATTCTTGAATTAGAATCCTGGTAATTAAATTAGAGGTGAAAGCTTAAACTGGGAACAGCATCTATGGAATTTTTTCTTTATTTTAAAATTAGCTTCTCCCTGCTTCCCTTCCTCCTCCCAACCCCCACCACTCCAATACTATCATCACTCCATTTTTCCTAATCCTGACTTTTCGGCCAAACAAAATAAATTTAATCCTACTTCCATATTTTTCCAGATTTCTGATCTCACCGGAAGAGAAAACTCCCAGTGAGGTAACTCCCTCTACCAACATATATTGTTAACTATTGGACAATTTAAGATCTTAAATAGCTGCCCTGAGAAGTTGTGACCTGCTGAGTTACACAGCCGGTACATTAAGGGTAAAAGTTGAACCTGGATTTTCCTGACTTGAGGGGCAGATCCTTTTCTACAATGTTGTCCTCTTCTTCTACTTAAAGTCTATTGAAATACCCCAAAACAGTAATCCTATTCCCCTTGACTCTTTTCTTCTTCAGGCTAAACCTTCCTAGTTCTTTCAATTACTGTTCCTATAGCATAACATGAATCTATTCATCATCCTGGAACAGAGGGAGTGGGAGCAGAATTAATTAATTTCTCTGCTGCACTTAGAAACATTTTATAGTAGATGAAGATCATTGATATCCAAATACCTATTTAGAATGTTCTCTGTGGACCTGGTCCAACTGATTTTGTTTCCTCTGAAAGGTTAGTTTTCTTCCCCTCTATGGATGTCATGAACACAGAGTCAGAGAAAGGTGTGTAGATTCAAGGTATGTTCGTTTTGCAAATCCACTGGAAGTCATTCCAACCTTTCTATTCTGGAATCCCTTTTTCAGGGGCCATATGATCTGTGGCAGCAACAACATAGAAGTCAGGTCCTGACTAGCTGAAGTGTTGGGTAAATCATTTAATAATTGTACAAACATAAATCTGACTTTAGTGCCTTACCAAGTATGAGAGTGCTTCAGATCTCAAAGGCTATGCTTGCTAGTCTCCACTTGCAGTTCTAGCAAGTTCTACTGTGCTAGAAAGGCTTTGTATATGGGTCTAGCAACAGACTATTGTTTTCCAAAGATCCATCTAGCCAAGGATAGAGAAACTTCTTACTTGAAGACTGGCCACTAGATGATTTTTTTGTTGTTGTTCATGGCAAATTAGCATAGTGCTTAGTGCATTTTTTGTTGTTGTTTAGACATTTTTCAGTTGCTCCCAACTCTTTGTGACCCCATTTTTTGGCAGAGCAGTTTGTCATTTCCTTCTCCAGCTCATTTTACCAGCAAATATATTGAGGTCAATAGGGATAAGTGACTTGCCCAGGGTCACACTGTTAGGAAGTGTCTGAGACCAGACTTGAATTCAGGAAGATGAGTGTTCTTGACTCCAGATCTAGTACTCTATCCATTATAGCACCTAGCTTCCCTTTGTGAAAATAGGATTAACTCTCCCCCTGCCTATTTTTAAATGAATCAACAAAAACTTTAACACCCCTACTTAATGCTAAGTAAGGGAGTTCCCAAGTCACTTACTAAATTGGGTGACAACTTCAGAGGTGACTGAACACCCCTTGGACAGTGCTAAGCAAATTGATAGACTGCAATTGGTCCCTGTAAAGTGAAGGAAGGGACAGGAAATGACATGGGAAAAGGACTATAAAAAGTCCTGAACTTCTTGTTCAAGGGGTCTTTGGCTTGAGTCTTCAGCTTGAAGCTTTGGCTTGGGATTTGGACTGGGACTTTGGCTCTTGAATTGCTTCTGGATCTTTTCCTTTGGAGTTTCTCTTGGGTGAGTGAGTAACTAACCCTCTTTTCCTGTCTTCTGGAGAGCTTAGGTCCAGAGAGGCCTTACCCTCTTGGAGGAGGCCATGTGGGTGGAACCCCCGTTAATTTACCACCAGGTCCTCCAGCTGAGGGTTATCAAGCCCTGCCAGGGTTGCTCCAGACACTGGAGCAACATTTAGTGTGATGGACTAGACATTTTCTCTACCTTTTTTTTTAATATTTCTCTACGTTCACTCTTTCCACCTCTTTATAAATAAACTACTAAAAGTCATTTTGACTTGAACTTAAAATATTTTTAAATTGGCGACCACCATATTATTATAGAATTCTCATATATTTAGTCAAACCCTAAATTTAATTCCTTACACCTTGGTGACTTCATTTGGCATTTTCTTGGCAAAGATATTGGAGTGGTTTGCTATTTCCTTCTCCAACTCATTTTACAGATAAGGAAAGTGAGGACAACAGGACTGAATGAGTTATCCAGGGTAACATAGTTATTAAATGTCTAATGCCAGATTTGAATTCAGGAAGATTAGTCTTTCTGAATCTAGACTATACTCTATCCACTGTGCCACTACCCTTGATGACCTCATTTGGGATTTTCTTGGCAAAGATATTGGAGTGGTTTGTCATTTCCTTTTCCTGATCATTTTGCAGAAGAGGTAACTGAGGCAAACGGGGTTAAGTGATTTGCCCAGGGTAACTTGGGCAGCAAGTGTATGAGGCTGAATTTGAACTCATTTTCCTGACTCCAGGCCTGGAGCTCTATTTGTGGTGCCACCTAACTGCCCTTTGGTACCTATTAGGTGCTCAGTTTGTTAATCAGGAACATTAAGGAATGAGTTATTTTTCAGGCTGGATTAGATGATCTTTGAGGTTGTTTCCAAATCTGAGTTTCTGAGCTCCTGGGCTAAGGACTAAACAAGAAAAAGAGATTAGTTTGGATTGTGTATGGAAAATTGTATCATACTTTTTGTGATGTCAAGCAGCTTGTTATTGCAAAAGTCCATCTTTTAAATACCTGGCATTCCTTCTGTCACCCTATATGTCTATGAACCATAGAATACTTCAGCTGCAGAAGAATCAAAACTGAAGATGACTCAAAGGAAAAACAAAACCTGTTGGGTGTAGACATGCTGCAACATGAAATTTCAACTATGTGAAAAGCGATGTAAAAGATATCATTGTTAACATGGATGACTGGAAATGCAGTGGGCCTGGTCATGAAGCAAAAATGAAAGATAACAGTTCTAATACTATGTTGATATCCAAGAAATTGTAAAAGATTCAGAGGAAGGACTTCAGTATGTGAATGGAAATCTTCTATAAAGGATTTACGTTAAGACATGGATAAAAATCACAAACGATGTGTGGGAGGCCAATAAAAGAAACAGAGTCTCAAATAGATAAAAATCTGAGACTCCTCTTTTGACCCCTTTTGTGACACACCTTTTTCTTGTTGAAAAGTATTGTGGCCTTATTGGAAATCTTTAAGCTCTTAGCAAACCAGTAGTAAAGAGGTTAACATTCTTTCCCTTTGGTCAGAAATGCAGCTGCTTGGCAAGCCAAGGCTGAAACCTTAGTTTAGCAGGGGCATTTCATCCCTGAGAAAAGTATTCTCAGACTTAGCTTGCTGATAATTACGTAGCTGAAAGTCCAGCCTGGTTCTTATCTTCACCTTGAAGTTTCGAAGGTTTCTGTGTGTTGTCTAAACTAATTGCAATGTCTGCAAAGCTGTAAAACTCTTTCTGTACTTTCGGGGTGAAAGGGAACTTTAATTTCATATATAATAAACTTGTGACTCAATGGCACTTTGGAGAAGCAGCTATGAGTTAACAGTCAAGATTGTCTCCAGAGTCCCGTTACTTTCTTATCAACTAAGCAGTCCTTATCAGATGATCTGGATATGATAAATAGATCTCGACAACAATGTAAAAACATGGAAGTCAGAGGATTGTGGGTTCAGGAAATTTATAATTGGGGATAGAAGGGAACTCAAAGGTCATCAAGTCCCTAGGTGGCCCAGTGGATAGAGCATAGCCTAGCATCAAGAAGACATGAGTTCATATCCAGCCTTATACACTTAACTACCCAAGTTACGCTGGGCAAATCACTTAACCCTATTTGCTTCAGCTACTTCTTCTGGACCTGGAATGATCTGGAAAAGAAAAGAAAATGACAAAACATTCCAGTACCTTTGCCACTTACTAGCTATGTGACCCTTAGTAAGTCACTTCATCTGTCTACCTCAATTTTCTCATCTGTAAAATCAAGATAATAATAGCATCTACTTCCCAGAGTTTCTGTGAAGGATCAACAAGATAATCATCGCAAAGTGCTTAGCTCAGTGCCTGCTACATAGTAAGTGTTTATATAAACATTTGTTATTGTTATTTTACAAATGAAGAAACTGGCATCTAGTTTCATTTTTGACATTCAGAAGATTGCAGAGATAGGAAACGGTGGAGCTCGGTCCTCTGATTCCAAATTTAGTATTCTTTCTATTGTGCCAATAGTATTAATCCTATAGTATTTTGTACAAGTAATGGCCACCTTGTTTCTAGTGCATGTAAAGGGCATAATTATTCTTCAAGTCACCCACATTTGCAATATTAGTTTCATCTCCAATTCTTTCCTCTCTCTTGACCAGTCATTTTCAGTCATGTCCAACTCTTTGTGAACCCATTTGGGATTTTCTTGACAAAGATACTGGAATGGTTTGCCGTTTCCTTCTCCAGGTTTTAGAGATGAGGAACTGAGAACAACAGGGTTACATGACTTGCCCAGGGTCATACAGCTAATAAGTGTCTGAGGCTGTATTTGAACTTGGGGAAATGAGTGTTCCTGACTCCAAGTCAGCAACTCTATCCACTGTGCTGCTTCCCTTTCTCTTAACTAGCCACAAATAATCAATCACCAAGTTTTCTTTAGTCTAACCGCACTATAAGTCACTCTTATGGTTACCCCCATTAGCCTCTTCTTGGCTTCTCCATCTCATCTCTCTCCACTCCAATCCATTCTTCATGGAGCTACCAAAGTGATATTCCTAAAACACGGGACTAACCATGTTGCTTCTTTGATCAAGAGATACCAATATCCCACAAGTTGGGCTTTTTCCCCCCTTTTTTATTTAGAATATTTTTCCATGGTTACATGATTCATGATCCCCTTCCGCCCATCCCACTTTTTCCTCCCCCCTCCTAAATCCAACAAGTATTTCCACTGGGTTATACACGTATCACTGTTCAAAACCTGTTTCCGTGTTATTCATACCTGCAGTGGCACAATCCTTTAACATCGAAACACCAATCATATCCCTATCATATTATGTGATCAATCACATATTTTTCTTATGCATTTCTGTTCCCGCAGTTCTTTCTCTGGATGTGGATAGTGTTCTTTCTCACAAGTTCCTCTGAATTGTCCTGGATCATTGCATTGCTGCTAGTAGAAAAGTCCATTACATTCAATTGTGCCACAGTGTATCAGTCTCTGTGTACAATGTTCTCTTGGTTCTGATCCTTTCACTCTGCCTCAATTCCTGGAGGTCATTCCAGTTCACATGGAATCCCTCCAGTTCATTATTCCTTTTAGCACAATAGTATTCCATCACCATCAGATGTGAGAATTTTTTCAGCCATTTCCCAATCAATAGACACCCCCTCATTTTCCAATTTTTTGCTACCACAAAGAGCGTGGCTAGAAATATTTTTGTTCAAGTTTTTTTTCCCCTTATGTTGGGAGCCATTAAGACTCCTGTTTTATGATCCACACCTTTTCTTATTGAAAAGCATTATAGTCTCTAGGAAAACTTTAAGTTCTTAGTAAACCAGCACTTAATGAGTTAACAGCCTTTTTTCAATCAGCAGAGTAAAACTGCAGCTGTGGGCATATCTCTCTAACTGCTCTAGGCATCCCAAGGTCACGGAGTGGCAAGCTCAGGCAAAATAACTTTTAGATAAAGTGAGGCTCATTTTCAACCTTGGGACTTTTTTCTTATCTGGCATTATCTTCATAAGAAAATTCTTTGTAAAACTATAACTTTATTGTGCTTATTATGACATAATTTGTGTTTCTGTGCAAGCACAAAGTTTTGGCGGGGGGTTCTTTTGTGTGAAATGAGTCTTGAAGTATATATAATAAACTCCATGCTGCAAGAGACAGAGCTGGAAGCAGCTATGAACTAACAGAAATATCTCCAGTGTCCCATTACTTCCTTATCAACTAAGCTGTCTTTATCAGATTATCTGGAGATGATAAATAGATCTCTAGACCCTTATTATTTCTTTAGGAGACAAACCCAGCAGTGGTGTGGCTGGGTCAAAGGGTAGGTATTCTTTTAAAGCCCTTTGTGCATAATTCCAAATTGCCCTGCAGAATGGTTGGACCAATTCACAACTCCAACAGCAGTGTATTAGTGTCCTAATTTTGCCACATCCCCTCCAACATTTATCACTTACCATTGCTGCCATATTGGCCAGTCTGCTAGGTATAAGGTGGTACCTCAGAGTTGTTTTAATTTGCATTTCTCTAATCAGGAGGGATTTAGAATACTTTTTCATGTGCTTATTGATATTTTTTATTTCATCATGTGAAAACTGTCTATTCATATCCCCTTGGCCATTTGTAGATTGGGGAATGGCCAAATTGGGCTTTTAAAGCCTTCTATAATCTAGTTTCCCTTCCCAGCAGGCTGCCTTCCCATTACATACCCAGGTAGCTACTAGACCTAGTGTTAGGAAGACCTAAATTCATATTTAGCCTCAGACACTTACAGGTTGTGTAATTTTAGGAAAATACTTAGCCTCCTTCTGCCTCGGTTTCCTCAACTGTAAAATGGTGATAATAGCAACATCTATCTTCTAGGGTTTGTTGTGAGATCAAATGAGATTTATAAAAAGCACTTATTGCTGTGTCTGGCACATAGTAGGTTCATAATAAATTCTTGTTCCTTCCCCCTTTCCCCCTCTATTTTTGTAATCTACGCTCCAGCCAAACTGACCTTTTTGCCATTCCCTATGCATGCCATTTCATCTCTTGTCTGTGTCACTACATTAGCGTGTCTCCCATTCCTGGATCATCCTCTGCCCTTCTCTGCCTCTTGGAATCCTTTATTGTTGTTCAGTTGTTTTCAGTTCTCAATTCAGTTGTTTGTTTTTTAATAGAAACAAACCCTAGAGCATCCCATTTATTGTTATTATATCATAAAAGAAAGATCAAAATAACATGGGAGAATGTGTAGAATTATTTACAGCCCAGGGAGTGTAACTAAGAAAAAAAAGTTTTGTTTTCTAAGTGCTTCCTGACTTCACTGACCATATACTTCTAGTCAGAGACACTTTGAGGTAGAGTAATGTTGTCTCCTTTTAGCATGATCCAGTTGTATCCAGTCTTCATGACCCCTTCGGGGGTTTTCTTGGCAAAGTACTAGTGTTTTGCCACTTCCTTCTCCAGCTCATTTTCCAAATGAGGAAACTGAAGCAAACCAGGTTAAGTGACTTACCCAGGGTCACACAATTAGTAAGTGTTTGAGGCTGAATTTGAACTCAGATCTTCCTAACTCCAGACCTAGTACTCTATCCACTGTGTCCCCTAGCTGCCCTTAAAATCCCTAGCATATAAAACTTAATCTGAACAGGCAGCTAGGTGGCTCAGTGGATTGAGAACCAGGTCTATAGACGGGAGGCCCTATTAGAATCTCTAACATCATATAAAACTCAGATTAAGTTCCAACTCTTACAAAAGATCTCTCCTGATCCCTAGAGTTGCCAGTGCCCATTTTCCATCCCTAATTACTTTGTATTTATTTTGTATATATTTACCCTGTAGGTATTTTTTATTTACTTCTCTGTATATCTGCTGTTTCTTATAAAATTCACTCTTATAAAATATAAGCCCCCTGAGGGCAGGAACTGTTTCATTTTTATCTGTCTCCTCAGTACCTCAAACACAGCAGGTACTTAATAAATCCTTTTTTGGTGAGCAAATGGCCTTTGAATCCCATTAAGTTTCCTTAATGAGAACAACTCTAATTTTTAAAAATCTTCTTTTAGATTAAACCAGTGATGGGCAAACTATGGCCAGCAGGCCAGATTCAGCCCTCTGAAATGTTCTATCCAGTCTTGGGACATTATTCCTAATCTGACAAATACAATGAGTAGGATACAATACAATGAAACTTCAAAAGAGTTGCCTTAGAAACAGACTGACAGATGAGCATTTCCCTTCCTTTAGTCCCCTCTAAAAAGTTTGCCCATCACTGGATTAAACAATAGCATTTAAAGACTCCTATTGTTTTTTTTAAAAAGTCACGCAGAAGTATCCTGAGTTTGGTCATATCCCATTAATAACTGAATCACACTTGAAACACTGCCAACTCGCCATCAAACACCAGGTAGGATAAATGCTATGTTGTTTCTACTGCTATTCACCATGAAGTAATTATGGCAGGTTATTAATAAGGAAATGATACAAGGGAGAGGGGAGGAGGAAGGGAGATGAGAAGAGATAATGAATTATTCAATCAAATTCTGAATTCTCTCCAACCTCTTGATGAGATTTGACTTTCAGTCTTTGGGGGGACGTGGACTTGGAGGCAAAGATTATGAAAGCCCGTGGTTTGAAAATGGCGCCCAGCATCTGTGCATTAATCCTCCCTGTGACATTTTTTAATAATGTCAACACATAGGGCAGAGTTGGAAAGGCATATCTCATTTACCCTGGCTTCTATAGAGGTTTTGTCCCCCCGCTGTTCCTGGAGCGAGTTCTTTGTTTCTCACACGTAGCTCATACTTTATCCTGACAAAGCTTAAGATGATTACTCAGGGTTTGCTGAATCCCAGTGGTGTAGGCAGGCCTTACAGGAAGCAATAACACACCCATTCTTTGCTCTGGGGAGTATGTTTTTAGGGGGAAAAAATAATGCAGCATCAAAATTTATAAAGATAGAACAAATTCCACTGGTTGAATGAACACCTCCCTTTTGACTCTGGAATCTTGGGTATTGCAATATACATCAGGGGAGGGATTTCTACACTGATGAAAGCCTGGACCTATGACAGTGTCACACCACCTAGTATGTAAAAAGTATTAGAAATGAAAATATGGAAAATAACCTTCCTTCTTTATCTTTTTTTTGGGGGTGGGTTATGTTGGACAGAAGATATGAGGCAGCCAAGTATTGCCAAAGTGATGGACCTGGAGTCATTAATACCTCAGTTCAAATCCAAACTCAGACACTAACTGTGTGATCCTGGGCAAGTTCACTTAATTCTGTTTCCCTCAGTTTCCTCATCTGTAAAATGAACTGTAGAAGGAAATGGCAAACCACTTCGGTATCTTTGCTGAGAAAATTCCAAAATGGGGTCATGAAGAGTTGAACATGACTGAAAATGGGGATAATAATAGATAGCACTTACCTCCCAGGATTGTTGTGAGAATCAAATGAGATAATATTTGTAAAGCACGTGGCAAATTTTTTTTTAATTTTTTTTAAACCCTTAACTTCTGTGTATTGGCTTATAGGTGGAAGAGTGGCAAGGGTGGGCAATGGGGGTCAAGTGACTTGCCCAGGGTCACACAACTGGTACACGTGGCAAATTTTAAAGTGCCATATAAATGCTAGTTGTCATGATCATATAATCAGCTATCTTCATATGTCCAAAAACAAGCTTCTTTGAACCTTGGTTTCCTCTTTTGTAAGATGAAGTGGTCGGTGATCTCTAAAGTCATTTCTGGATCTAATATTCTTTGATTTCCTACTCTTATGTCATCTAGTTTCCTTTTATGGAAATAAGCCGGGTGTGAGCAAATGTTTAGAGGTATTTAATTATTTAGGGCTCAGTCTTTAAGCAAGAGCAAAACATATATAATGGGAAGCTGGATGGTTACCGGAGAATAAACATTTCTTTTTTTTTCTGGGTGTGTTGTCCTGCTGCTTAAAGTGAACATGAAAAAGAAGAGGGATAATTTGGTGATGTCCTGAAATGAAGGCAGTAGTCTGTCCTGCCAAACTCGATGTCACACATCCTGAATGTATTTTTTTTAAGGCTTGAAGCATGCTCAAAACATACTGTTCTTTGTTTGTTTTTTTTTTTTTACTTAGGCTTATTCCAATACTGCTATACCCCTAGATCTCTGAACTCTATTCTTTCTCTTTACTATGTTATGTCCTTGATGTAAGGAATTTCATTAGTTATGATCTCATTATTTCTAGAACTCCAGTGAGAAAAGGTTTTGTTTTCTTTATCTCCTACTGGGGCAAAAAGAACCACATCTCTCTATAGTATTGTTTCTTCACAGTTACAGCCACATTTAGAAGCAAGTTTCAAAGGGAGAGGAAATGAAAGCATTTAGAAGCAAGTTTCAAAAAGGGGGAGGAAATAAACTGTCTCCCCCTCCCCCCCATGTTAGCTTCCTATATGTTGCCCATCCAGAGGGTCTGAAACCTGTGACTGCTTTTTCCTTCTGTTTATGGTGGGTCTGCAACCAGCAAACAAAACAGATGACTGCATTTAACTTCAGAGGATGTTTATTATGACTTGAGCTTTTACGAATCAAGGTAAATTTCAAGTCTTTTAGGCTTCATTTAGAAGTTCCCTAAATTGCTATGAAAAATGATGGAATAATCAGATTTCAAGAGTAAAACTCTCAAATGAATGCCATCAAAAATCGGTTGTGGACAAAATATTCATAGCTGCATTCTTTGGGGTATCAAGAAAATGGAGACACAAGAGGGGTCCATTTATTTATTTATTTTTGGGGGGCCCTTACCTTCTGTCTTGGAGTCAATATTGTATATTGGCTCCAAGGCAGAAGAGTGGTAAGGGTAGGCAATGGGGGTCAAGTGACTTGCCCAGGGTCACACAGCTGGAAGTGTCTGAGGCCAGATTTGAACGTAGGACCTCCCGTCTCTAGGCCTGGCTCTCAATCCACTGAGCTACCCAGCTGTACCCCCTTTTATTTTTAAAGGACAGATTATGGATAGAAATGAGAAAGTCACACAGGACAAAAAGATGCAAAAGAAAATTAAAGCAAGATCTCTTTCATCTACCGTATTAGCTATCCATTCCAGCTCTGTGCCATCTGCAAATTTAATGCATATGCCATTTATGCTTTCATCTAAATCACTGACAAAAATGTGGATGAGCACACGGCCAAGGACAGATCCCTGGGGTCCTCCAGAATGTAGCAGACCTAGAAACTCTTGCAATGTCTTCATAGCTCACTCCTTTATTTTGCCTGGTAGAGTCACCTCACCCACAGCAGAAGGAACACAGCCTGTTCTTCAACTTTCTTGGTCACAGAAAGTCCATTTGTAGCCACAGTAGAGGGGCGGAGGTTTTTCTTTCCACATTCCTTGCCTCTGTCTCCAGAGACTCTACAGAAGGCAGCCACAAGTGTGCCTACACAACCGTAACTGAATTAACATGTCTTCTGGGCACACGGCTCCTTTATAAAGAAATGATAGTCTCGAAAAACAAACAAATACCAAGAAGAAAACACCACCTTCTTAAATCCCTGCACAGTGGTATTGGCAGTGGTCTCTGTGGGCCAAGAGGAGACTAATTGCCGTTTGCAACTTTATTTGAAGAAGCATGATGGAAAAATGCTGGGAACCTGCTAAGTAAGATATTAATAATAGTCTCAGTGAAGTCATGCAGTGGTTAGTTAGATCGCTGGACTTGGAGTCAAGAGGACCTGAATTCAGATCCAGGCTCAGATATTTACTAGTTCTAGAAACCTGGGCAAATGATTTCACTCCTGCCTCAGTTTCCTCATCTGTAAAATGGAATGGAGATCATGTTAGCACCTACCTCTAAGAGCTGTTGTGAGGATCAAATGAGATTATAATGTAAAGTGCCTTTCACAATGCCTGACACAGTATGCTCTATATTTTAAACATTTCTTTTCAAGTAAATTGTTATATTATGGAATAATGAGTTCAGGTCTTATTTCAATGAGTGATCCTAAGCAAGTCATTCAACTTCTTTTTGCCCTCATCATCGATATAAGACTAAAAAGTGTAGAGTAAATCTGGTCTACATATTAGGAATTCCATATATCAATGAAATCACAAGTCCAAACTCCCCACAAATTGACATGCTATTTTTTTAACAGTCTTAAGTAGCAATGGTCTATGGGAAAACATGTCAGGTAGAGAATAATTATGTTTGCAGCTTCCCTCTCTGAGATATGAGTGATACCGATTTGACTGCTTAATGTGGTTAAAGGACAAGATAACCAAAGAGGCAGTAAGAAAGTATCTTTGTTGCTGTTATTCGGTCATTTCTTTCATGTCTGATTCTTTGTGACCCACCTGGGGTCTTCTTAGCAAAGGTACTGGAGTGGTTTGCCATATTCTTCTCTGACTCATTTTACAGATGAGGAAACTGAGGCAAACAAGATTAAATGCCTTGCCCAGGGTCACATAGCTAGGAAATGTCTGAGGCCAGATTTGAACTCAGTAAGATAAAATGTCCTAATTCCTGACCTGGCGCTCTATCCATGTACTAACTAGCTACCCATAAGAAAGCATCTAGCTGCCTTTAATTAAATCAGGTTATTGAATTTGGATAAACTACCAGCCAAGTCTGTAAAAGAATTAGTGGGTGTGATGATGAAAACAGTGGGAGTGATCTTGGGAAAATTATGCATAGTGGAAGAAATGTTGTAGGGTTGAAGAAAAGCAACCACTGTCACAATTTCCACCACAGGGGGGAAAAAGGGGGAATTTGTAAACATCAATTTCTAGCAAAATTCTAGAACGTAATAGAGAAAAATATGATCACAAAATTTCTCTCAAGTGCAGCTTTTTCAAGAACAGGTCATTCCAGATTAGCCTAATTTTCTTCTTCTTTTAACAGTTACTATGCTGATAGATCTGGGGAAATACTCTTCATGTAGCATATTTGAATTTTAATAAGGCAAAGTATCACATGTAAGCCTTGTAGATAATATAAAGAAATGTGAGCCTGATTCAGAGGAGCAGCGAGGTGGGTCGGTGGATAGAATACTTGATTTGGAGTCAGAAATTCAATCTAACTTCAGTTATTTACTAGCCGTGTGACCCTGGGCAAGTCACTTAATCTCTGCCTTGGAAGCAACTAGACGGCTTCGGGGATAGAATTCTGGGCCTGAGTTGGGAAGACCTGAGTTCGAATGCAGTTTCAGACACTTATTGCGTGACCCTGAAGAAGTCACAAAGTCTGTTTGCCTTCATCCATTGGAGGAAGAAATGGCAAAGCACTCCAGTGGCTTTGCCAAGAAAACTCCATGAACAGCATTGGTGTGATATGCTTCACAGGGGCTAACCGACTAAATGACAACATGATCCAAAGTGTACTCATTTATAGGCTTGTACCAGCCTAGGGAGAGGTGGTGTCTACTGAAGTGTCCCCCTGGATAATTTTTTTGTCATTGGCTTGAAGGCATAAATGGCATCATAATTAGGCATACAGATGGCACAAAGCTAGAAGGGATAGCTAGCATGTTGAGTCAGATCAGAAAAAAAAACCTCAGTTGGCTTGAACTATAAACTGAATATAAGAAAACAGGAATAAATGGAAATTTTTGCTTCAAAGAATCAACTTTTTAATAGTAAGATGGGAGAGGTTTGGCTAGATGAAAAAGTCTGTTCTCATCAGACTTCCATTATCCTCATTATGTGACACATTTTAGGAAGGAGACAGATAAACTGAACTGTTCCAGAAGAAAATCACCAGGACGGTGGTGGAATTGAAGACAATACCACGAGTATGCTGGAGAGCTAGGGATGTTTATTTTGGAGAAGAAAATCAAGGAGCAATCATGACACACATCTGTGAGTATCTGAAGGACTGTCATGCAGAAGGAGGATTAGATTTGCTCTACCTGGACCCAGAAGGTAGAACTAAAGAGTAATAATGGTGGTTCCAAAGATGAATTTTGGTTTGATACAAGGAAAATCTCCCTAAGAATTAGAGCTGTTCAGGGGTAGGATGGGCTATCTCAGAAAGCAGTGGATCCTAGGGGCAGCTGGATGGATCAGTAGATTGAGAGCCAGGCTCAGAGATGGCAGGTCTTGGGTTCAAATCTGACACTTCTTATCCATGTGACCCTGGGCAAATCACTCAACCCCATCATCTAGCCCTTACTGCTCTTCTGCCTTAGAACTGATACACAGTATTGATTCTAAGAGGGAAGGTAAGTGGGAGAGAAGGGAGGGAGGGAGGGAGGGAGAGAAGGAAGGAAAGAAGGAAGGAAGGAAGGAAGGAAGGAAGGAAGGAAGGAAGGAAGGAAGGAAGGAAGGAAGGGA
>NC_058130.1:666703738-666735518 GCF_016433145.1 Gracilinanus agilis | reverse complement strand
TATATATATATATATATATATATATATATATATACTGATCTAATCATATTAAGAATTTCTTTACACAGAATGAAGGTGTAAATAGCAACTCCTGGATATCCTAAACACAGGTGGTTAGTCATTTCCCTGGGGATTTATCTCCTTCCAAGAGACCCCAAATCTACTCTTTCTCATGCCAAAAGGGAAAACATCCTGACAATACACAAGCTCAAAAGACACAACAAGCTCTGATTTCAGTGGAAAACAGCCACTGGGACATAGAACATGTTACACAAGAAATCTAATGCTAGAAGGGAAAACATGCCCCCAGAGAGGAAGGTTGACAGTTTGCATTTTTCTCACACTATAGGTCAAACTGTAGTTCCTGGGCGTTTTCTCCCCAACCCCCCCCCACTGTAAAAAGGTCTTCTAATTAAATGGAACAAAAATCATCGGAGCATCAGCTGTCCATCTACCAAGTATATACATACATACATACATATATACAGACATAAACGACTGCCTATATACATTCAATGTACTTAATTCCAGAAAGAGATTGTAGTTTCTGTAGCCTACAATCACTTGCCCCCTAAAGGGTAATGTACCTTCTGAGAGTTCTAGAATATTGTTTTAAAAAAACATTATAAAAGTTTCTCTTCCATACCGTTTTGGAAAGCGTGGCATAAATGAAAAGTTGACCACTTGGGTCAATCTTGGGGGATTTTAGACATTTCAACGTTTCCAACCTATTTCTCTCAAAAAGTTGGCACATGTTTACAGAGGCCCCTGCAGGTATCACTTGGATATGAGGTTCATTGAATTCTATCAATGCTATTGTACTAATTCATGCTGATTTCACTAAGATTTCAAAAGGAGAACTCTCTGAGGATATTCCGTCATTCGTGGGAATTTTTGGCATCTTGAGGTTTAGAGAGAGAAGCATTTCAGTTTCTTTCTAAAAATGAAAAGCTGTAAAATGAACACAAGTATGACAAACCCTGAAAGGACGGTGGGGAGGCAACCCTGTCTGCTAGTAAGTCCATTTTCCTAAAGGAGAAAAAGGGATGGATTCCTTAAAGGGCACTTGCACATTTAAATCACCTACGAAAGCACACCAAAGGGGGAAGGGAGACGCCTCTGGTCAACGGCATCCATCTAGGTGGGGAGACAGCTTTTCCCTTGCACTGTTTTGGGTTCTTCTCGGCAAGTAGTTCCGATCACATCCGTCTGATACAGCGGCCAATGGGGGAGCCTCCTCTTTAGTACTCGAGCTCTTCCATGACTTCCATGACGATGGTCCGAGGGCCGGTCAGAATCAGGTTGCTCACGGTCCGGTAGTCAACATGCAGGACGTTGAGACCATTCACAGAAACAACAAACTGACAGACCTGAGAAGCCAAAGGCAGGAAGTACTTCTTTGAGATCAAGGCTTTGCACAGAAAGTTATTGAATTTTAAAAGAAAAAAACATTTTTATTGATATCACCTACATTTCCCATTATATATATGTGTGTGTACATATATACACATGTGTATACATATATAAACCATAATTTGGCAATATTTATAGTTTAAATAACAAAAATGTATAATTGTAATATATAACGGCATTTAATAAACCAAAATAGGTAAATTAATATAGGTAGAATCATCTATAGTGCAGAGTGTCTATACTACAGCAAATGTTTCATTCTCTGTTTGCGGCTGCATGTCATCGAAAATGGCTACACTTGTCAGTGCTGAAACGCCATCACCGATCTAATACAACTTCCTCTTTTGACAGATATGGAAACTGAGGCGGGGGCATTAAGTGATTTGCCCAAGAACATATAGGTAGTAAGTAAGCATCAAGGGCTGAATTTAGATTCAGCTCTTTTGGCCCCAAGGCCAATTCTCTTTCCACTGTACCCCTTTCATTTCATTTTATTATATTGTATTGTATTTTAATTTAATTTATCTATCTATCTATCTATCTATCTATCTATCTATCTATCTATCTATCTGTTTGTTGATTCATTCATTTTTTAGGCCCTTACCTTCTGTCTTGGAGCCAATATTGTGTATTGGCATCAAGACAGAAAAGTGGTAAGGGCTGGGAAATGGGGGTCAAGTGACTTGCCCAGGGTCACACAGCTGGGAAGTGTCTGAGGTCAGGTTTGAACCTAGGACCTCCTGTCTGAGAGGCCTGGCACTCAATCAACTGAGCCACCCAGCTGCCCCACCCCATCCCCTTTTCATTTTAAAATTATATGAAGTCATGGTATAGTGGAGATAACACTATACTTGTAGGCAGAATGATCTGTGTTCCAAACCCGCCTCTGACGAGTATGGCTGTGGGAAAGTCATTCAACTTTACTTCACCTCAGTTCCAACATTTATAAAATGGGGCAATTAATTGCACCTACCTGACAGGGCTGTAATGAGGTTCCTGTGACATAGTGTATGTGAAGCACTCTGGAAACTTTCAAGGACTAATACGTGTCACCTATTTTGTTATTATCAGTTGACAATCCTTGTTTAATAATTAGTAATAAACAATCATGGAGGCAAGCTAGATGGCTCAGGGGATAGAGTGCTGGACCTGGAGTCTGGTTGTTGCATACTCACTAGTTGTGTGACCTTGAGCAAATCGCTTAATGTCTGTTTGCCTTAATCCACTGGAAAAGGAAATAGTGAACTAGTATCTTTGCCAAGAAAATCTCCAAAATGGGATTACAAGGAGCCATCACTTTGAGGAGACCAGCAAATAGGAATGGGTATCGAAGGTTTTCTGATTTTCTTTCTCTCTCTCTGTCCCTCTCATTCTCTCTCTCTCTCTCTCTCTCTCTCTCTCTCTCTCTCTCTCTCTCTCTCTCTCTCTCTCTGTCCCTCTCATTCTCTCTCTCTCTCACACACACACACACACACACACACATAGCTCAAGTTAATAAAAGAATTCATGTCCTCTTAATAGGTGGGGTAGAGAAAGGGAAGGAGAGAATTTAGAACTGAAAATAAATTTTAAAAAAATTTAAGTTAATGAAGGTTAGCCTCTAACTTTTATTAACTTTATTAACAGCAGTTCAAGAAAGAAAGAAAGAAAGAAAGAAAGAAAGAAAGAAAGAAAGAAAGAAAGAAAGAAAGAAAGAAAGAGAAAAACACCTTACTTTTGGGCTTAAACTTGATACAAGTATCAATTCTAAGGCAGATGAACATTAAGGGTTAAGTCAATCCTAAAGGATCAAGTGACTTGCCTAGGGTCACACAGCTAGGAAGTGTTTGAGGCCAGATTTGAACCTCCCAACTGCAAGCTTGGATCACTATGCATTGAACCACCTAGCTGCCCCTACTGGGCACCCTATTTTGAGAGGGATATCAACAATGCAGGGCACATGCATTCAGAGGGTCAGAGGGTAATGACAAGGGTAGCAAAGGGACTTAAAACTCTGAACAAATGAGGTATAGTTGAAGAGGCATTTAGCGTTAGAGAAGAGATGATCCAGAAGACACATGATGGCTGTCTTAAAATACTTTATGCTGCTAGGGAAGGGGTATTAGATAATCTGTCTGGTTTAAGAGAACAGAACTGAGATCAATGAGGAAAGGTTGAATTGAAGCCGATTTCAGTTTCATATACAAGGGACTCTCTTAATACAGGGGTCGGCAACGTAGGGCTCTCTAGCCATATCTGGCTCTTTTGAGGGCCAGATATGGCTCTTTCTGCAGGAGCCATAAAGTCGATTTTTTTTTCAGGTGCTGTTACAGGAGCACACTGTGAGCACTGTACAGTTCTCATGAAATTACATTTTTAAAAATGTGGCATTTATGGCTCTCACGGCCAAAAAAAAGGTTGCCAACCCCCGGTCTAACAATTAAAATTGCCTGGAAATGTAAACAGATTGCTTGGTGCCGAGGCAGGATGACTACTTGTCAGGACTTCCTTAGAGTTCTGAAAGGCTAAAATACAAATGACTCTTCTGCCTCTGAAATCTATGACCCCTTCAATCACAAAATCAAAAAGCATTTATTAAATGCCTAATAAGAATCATAGCTAGCATTTATATAGCACTTTAAGGTTTACAGAATTCTTTCCATGTCTTAACTCACTTGATCTTCACAACCACTCTAGGAGGCAGATGCTGTTAAATGTCCATCTTACGGATGAGGCCACTGAGGGTGGAAGAGGTGAAGTACCGTGTCTGGAATGCTATAGCTACTAAGTGTCTGAGACAGGATTTAAACTCAGTCATTTTTACTCCAAGTCTTGCATTCTACCTACTACCCTACCTACCTGCCTGGTATTATGCACTAAATCCAAAAATGAAACATCCTGCATTCACAAGTTACTTGCATAACTTGCATAATGTGTTCTTATTCAGGCATTTCAATCCTGCCCTACTCTTTGTGACCCCATTTGGGATTTTCTTGACAAAGATATTAGAGTGGTTGTCATTTTCTTTTCCAGGTCATTTTACAGAGGAGGAAATTGAGGCCAAAAGAGTTAAATGACTTGCTAGTAAGAGTTGAGTGACACAGCTAGTAAGTTTTTTCTGGTTCCAGGTTTGACACTTTCTTCATTGTGCCTCCTAGCTAGCCAAGCTCTGGTGACTAACTTATACTCAATACATATGCATTAAAAGCTAAACAAGTTTAAACAATAAATGTCACTGGATAATGGCCATCAGGGCTAGGTATTTCACAGCTAAACAAGTATAATCCACGACTGAAGAGAGTCATCAGTGGCAGAATTTTCATTTCGAGGTCTCTGATGTCAAAGGTGATTTGACCCTTTACTATGGGGATTTGAACATTAGTTCCTGTTCAGATGGAAGGAGCACCGAGATCTTTTCAGATTCTCAGATTTGCCTGTCAATGGCCAGAGGCCTGTTGGTTTGTGGGCAGTATTTCATCACAGTGCCAAGATGCCCTTGCCTGTAAGTAATTCTATCCTCATTACACCACAAAAGCAGAAGACAAAACAGGCTCTCTCACTGCTAGCAACAGGGATGCCCAACTAGCAACACACACACTCACACACACACACACACACACACACACACACACACACACACGTGTGAGATTTAATCACAGAATGCCAGGTCTAGAGTGATCATCTAACCTAACAATGATGGTATACACAGTCGTATCTGATTCTTCATGATCCCCATTTGGAGTTTTCTTGGCAAAGACATTGAAGCGCTTTGCCATTTCCTTCTTCAAATCATTTTGCAGATGAGGAAACTGAGGCAAACAGGGGAAAGTGACTTGCTCAGGGTCACACAGCTAATTAAGTGTCTGAGGCCAAATTTGAAGTCAAGGAGGTGGGTCTTCCCGATTCTAGGTTCAGAACTCTTATCCACTTCTCCAGCTGGCTATCCTTGTTATATACAACAGGACCAAAGATTTAGCCTAGAAGGTGCCTAAAAGTCCTACTCCCTCATTTTGCAAATGAAGAAAATGAAGCCCCCACAGAGGTTAAGTAAATTTTTCCAAGGGCACACAAGTATCAAGTGACTCACCAGAAACAAGACTCAACCCCAGATTTGACAACAAATCCAGCAGTTAGTTGCCATTTGCATTACTCTGCTTCCTATGCTATCTCCCAGCTTAAATGAATAAGTAAGACAAAGAAACCACAGACATTGCAGTGGGGAAAGACCCAGATGGCATAGACTTAGGAACACTATTATGACAGCATCAAAGCATAAGCAAGTGAAAATATAAACAACATTAAGTGTGTGGACCTAGCTATGAATGAGAGGCA
This sequence comes from Gracilinanus agilis, assembly GCF_016433145.1. Classification (NCBI taxonomy): domain Eukaryota; kingdom Metazoa; phylum Chordata; class Mammalia; order Didelphimorphia; family Didelphidae; genus Gracilinanus; species Gracilinanus agilis. The sequence goes on along the minus strand of NC_058130.1, from coordinate 666,729,794 downwards.
AAGGAATGATTATTTATTCAGGCTGAAAAAAAAACTTAAGAAACAGTCCGTTTCTTGACACTCTTGAGCTGAGGTCAGAGGAAAAAACTATTCCCTGCACTTTGAGAGCTCACCCCAACTTTCTGTGCCTCAGGAAAATCACACACCCTGTTGTGTGTGATGTTGAAAGCCTGAGACTTCACACGGCGTGTGCCCCACAACCAGAGTTAGGCTTCCTTTGGCATTTAAAATCCTTCATGATCTATAAAACCACAGAAGAGGAAAGGAATCCTAGAGGTTGTATTTTAGAGAAGAGGAAGCTGAAGCTGGGAGAAGGGAAGCAAGGAAGGAAACAAGCAATTATTAAGCAGCTCTTATATTCTAGACCTTTTATAAATATTATTTATATTAATCCTTACAACTCTGGGAGGTTAAGTACTATTGCTATCTCCATTTTACAGTTGAGGAAATTGAAGAGCAGAAAAATTTAAGTGACTTGCCCAGTGTCACACAGTTCATATTTGAGGCAGAATTTGAACTCAGCTCATCCTGACTCTGAGGAGTTATCACTCTCTCCACTGTCTAGGCTTAGTCTAGTCTAGGTTACACAGTGAATGAATGGAGTGGCTAGTGCATAGAGTACTGGGCCTCGAGTCAGAAAGTCTCATTTTCCTGAGTTCAAATCTGGCCTCAGACATTTACTAGCTGTGTGACTCTGGGCAAGTCACTTAGCCCTATTTGCTTCAGTTTTCTCATCTGTAAAATGAGCTGGAAAGGGATGTGACAAACCACTCCAATATCTTTGCCAAGAGAACTACAAAGAGCCTGACATGACTAAAATGAATGAACAACAAAACACTCAGTAAATTCATGGAAATAATGGTTCTGTGATCCTGGACACTTCTCTTAACCCCCTCTCCCACATCCCTCATTCCTTAGGAAATAATCTAAAACTATAAATTGCAGATAATATGCGGATCTGCACTGATAGGAAGAGTGTTGAGGAATTCCCTAAACCAAGAAAAATTACAGGGCTGGTTAAAAAAAAAGTAACATTATCTATGCCATTTATTAATGTATCACAATTTCTTTTGTTGTTCTTCCATTATTACACATAAAAGTTGCTTCTAATTTTTTGCTCTTAAGAACAGACTAATTATGAATATTTTTATACAAACTGATATCTTTTCCTTTTTGTAAAACTTTTAGGATATTTAGGGTTAAAAATCTCCATTTTGCATCTGCTACTCTGCCTGGTTTCAGCTCCTTGGACAAGACACTGTTTGTTGTCTCCTTCTCCCTGCTTTCCTATCTCCCTTCTTGTATTGTCTCCCCATTCAGATTGGAAGTTCCTTGAAGGCAGGGACAGTCTTTTTATTCATTGTATCCCCAGAGTTTAGTACAGTGTCTGACACATAGCAGGTGCCTAATAAATATCTGATTGGATTGGATTATATCGATTAGGACATCACACGTTCATATGAATGCATCAAACAATACATTCAACTTTTTCATATTTGTATTCTAACCAATCAGTATTTTTGACGTTGGGCTAATAACAAGAAATACGTCACTTGCTTCTAATTGGTTTAACTCTGCCCACAACTGCTAATTTTTAAACTAACATGATGTTGATAGCACATTTATAACCTGTATCAAACTGCTTACCTCTCAGGGAGGGGGAACAGGAGGGAGGGAGGGAGGGAGGGAGGGAGAGAATTTGGCATTCGAAATGACAGAAAATGATGGTTAAAAATTGCTTTCACAGGCAATTGGGAAAAATAAAATATTACTGAACAAAAGAAGAAAATAACATGATGTTCTGCAAACAGAAACAGGTCAAATTATTTAGCAACCCTGAGTACTAACAGGAAAGCAGTTCAATTATAGTGGGACTAAAATTAATAGCCAACAGTACACTCTGTTCTTCCAATCGCATACACGTTAGCTATAAGCACAGCACAAAAACAGCCGCAGGGAAAAGAAATGTCTCTCCCTTCAATAAAGGTGATATGAATCACAGAATCCCAGAACCGGAAGGAATCTCAGGTGCCAACTGGGCCCAATCCGTCACTGAATGAAAATCCCTTCTACTCAGCACATGGTCATCTCAGCCCCACTGAACACCTTTGGTCCCAGGGAAATAGGTGGGAATTGCTCTTATACTGGGGAGCTTTTCCTCTCATACAAGCTTAAATCTGTCTCCCTACACTGTAGCTTCTCTCTTTGGCTCATGACTTTGAGCAACTCTGCCTCACTTGCATCCAATTCATGCACCCTTGTGATGTCCTCTTTGAAAACAAAGGATCTGGGCAGCTGTGTAGCTCAGTGGATAGAGACCCAGCTCTGGAGAAGGGAGGTCCTGGGTTTAAATCTGGTCTCAGATGCTTCCTAGCTGTGAGACCCTGGGCAAGTCACTTAACCTTAATTGCCTAGCCTTTACCACTCTTCTGCCTTAGAACCAATACATAATATATTTTTTTAAAGAGGATAGAAAAAAAAAAAAGAAAACAAAGGATGAACAACAGTAATCAAATGTTTGGCAACTTGTTCTATACTTTGTATCCAAGCAAAGTAAGTCTAATTGCTCTGCTTCGTGATAGCCTTTCAAATATTTGGAAACAGATAACAGTAATAATGGTAATAATTACAACAATAACTGGCATTTATATAGCATTTTGTTTGCAAAAGGCTTTAAAAATATCTTCTCTTTTGGTCTTCAAAATAACCCTGGTAGGCATATAAGGCTGACTGAGGTTTAGTGACTTGTCCAGGGACACATTGGCAGTAAATGTCTGAGACTGGATGTGAACTTGGGTCTTTCTGGGTCCAGTGAAGTGAATAGAATGCTGGCCCTAGAGTCAAGAGGACCTGAGTTCAAATGCAATTTTATATGCTTACTAGCTGAACCATCCTGGGCAAGTCACTCAACGCTATTTGCCTCCATTTCCTCATCTGTGAAATAAGCCAGAAGAGAAAATGGCACACTACTCTAGTATCTGCCAAGAAAAACCATAAAATGGGGTCATAAAGAAAGAGATTTGATTGAAGACAACTGAACAAAAACTTATCGACCCCAGATACAGTGCCTTACCCACTGTTAATGTTGTCTCCTTAAAAATCTCCTTTTCTCCCAGTTCATGATCTCTAGTCTTCATACCATTGCAGCTTGTCTATGTCTTTTATAAATTTTTAATTTTTTAAGTTTAAAACTCTTATCTTCTGTCCTAGTATCAACTCTAGGACAAAAAGACAAGAGCTAGGCAAGCCAGAGTTAAGTGACTTGTCCATGGTCGCACACAGCTAGGAAGTCTCTGAGGTCAGATTTGAACCCAAGTCCTCCTGACTCCAGGCCTGGCATTCAATCTACTATGCTAGCTAGTTGCTCTCCCTCATCTATGTTCTTGCTAAAAAATAGTGCCCAAAGTGAGCACAATATTACTGATGAGTATAGTAATGTCTAAATATAATTAAACTATCACCTCCCTCCTTTTAGACTTTCAGTTATCCATTAATGCAGTTGAGTGTAGTATTCATACTACTGACTCAAACTCAGCTTGAAGACAACTAATAAATTCACGTCTTTCTTGTGAGAACTGTTGTATAGCCACAACTCCTGCATCTTGGATAAGTTAATTTTTAAATACAATTTATTTCTAACAAATGTCATCTTCTAGCTAGTTGAAGTCTTTTTTTACATAGATTCTAATAATCCAACATAATATACCTCTCTGCAAGTCTAGTGTTATCTGCAAATGTGTAGGCATTCTTCTAATTCCTCCAACTCAGTGATTGATAAAAATGATAATGCACGATGGGAAAAGGGCAGATCCCTAGGATTTTCCATTAAGACATCCCTCCAGGGACAACTTGGAATTATGCCCAAAGGGCTATAAAACAATGCATATCCTTTGATCCAGTAATACAGTAGGAAGTAAGTAAGGGATAAGGGAAAAGTGTGGATTAGCTTTAAGAGGAAAAGAGGAGAATTTGGAAACAAGCCCTGGGAAGGAAAAGATTCCAAGAAAAGGATCTTGGGAGTTTTTATTGGAAATTAACTGGTACTCTGAATCTAGCTTTTTACCACTACTATGTCTTTATTTCAAAGAGATAAAAAAAGATGTGAAAGGACCTGCTTGTAAAAAAAAAATTATAACTGCTCTCTTTGTGGTGGTAAAGAATTGGAATTTGAAGAGATGGTCAATTGGGGAATGGCTAAATAAATTGTGGTATATGATGCTGATGGAATACTATTGTGCTGGAAGGAGCAATGAACAAGATGATTTCAGAAAGATCTCTAAAGACTTTCATGGACTGATGCAGAATAAAATAAACAGAACCAGGAAAACACTGTACACAGTAACAGCAATATTGTAGAATGATCAACTGAGATATAAACTTAGCTACTCCCAGCAATAGAATGATCCAGGACGGTTCTGAGGGATTTATGACAAAGAATACTATACACCTCCAGAGAAAGAGCTGTTAGAGTGAGAATGCAGATGAAAGCATATTTTTCACTTGTTTATTTGGGTTTATATTTTGGAGTTTTGGTTTTATAAGATTACTCACTTACAAAAATGAATGATAGAGAAATGTGTTTTGCATGATAAGCATGTATAAACCAGGGGGGGAAAAGACATTATCTCCAGGAGAATATTGTACACAGTAACCATAATAATGCATGATGATCAACTGTGAATGATTTAACTATTATCAACAAAGCAAGGATCCAGGACAACTCAAAGAGACTCATGACAAAAAAGGGATATCCACTGCCTTAGAAGGAACAAAGAGTCCAAATGCAAATTGAAACATACCATTCTTTACTTTATTTACTCCATGAATTTTTCTCCAGTGTAAGCAATGTATGTCTTTTCACAACATGACAAATATGGAAATATGTATTATATGATAATATATATACAATCTCTATCATATATTTCCTGCCTTCTTAGGAAGGGGAGAGGGCTGGGAGTGAGAGAACATGGATAGCAAAATATCAGAAAAAGAATATTCAAAAATTGCATTGTAAAAATTGAAAAAAATATTATAAAAAAGTTGACATGGACCCATTAATCATTCTTTGGCACTGAAACTTTTCTCAGTGCACCTAACTAGCTGATATCTCTCTATTTTCAAAAGAATAACCATGAGAGACTATTAAAAATGCTAATAAAACCTAGGTAAAACATATCTACTTCATTCCTCTCATTTGCAGATCTAGTTATCTAAAAAAGGAAATTAGATTAGTCTGGTATGATCTATTCTTGACTAAGTCATGCTGGCTTTTCAGTGAGAACTGCTTCCTTTTCTCAGTGCTAACAAATTATCATTTTAATAACACATTCTAGAATCTGTCAGGAATAGAAGCTAAGATCACAAGCCTTTATTTGTAGACACTACCCTATTCCTTTTCTTTTTTTTTAAAGGTACATTTGTCCCTCATCTCTTTTCTTTTTCCCCCCAATTACATGTAAAAACAGTTTTCAACATTTTCCAAAGATTTTGTCTCAAATTCTCTCCTTACCTCCTCACACCCACCCCACCACCCACTGAGATGGTAAGCCATCTCATATAGATTTTACATGTGCAATTATGTAAGACATTTTTTCATGTTAATCCTTTTGTGGAAGAATACCTGAACAACAACAAAAAATAAGAAAGAAAGTGAAAAAAATCTTGCTTTGGTCTGAATTCAGATCCCATCAGTTCTTTCTCTGGAAATAGATGGCATTATTTATCATGAGCCTTTTAGGATTGTTTTGGATCATTGCATTATTAAGATTAGCTAAGTTACTCACAGTTGTTCATTGTACAGTATTCCTATAACTGAGTACAACGTCCTTCTGGTTCTGCTTACTTCACTCTGCTTCAGTTTGTATAAGACCTTCCAGATTTTTCCGAGTTCCTCCTGCTCCTCATTTCTTACAGTACAATACTATTCCATTATAATCATATACCACAAATTACTCAGCCATTCCCCAACTGTTAGGCGTCCCCTCATTTCCTAATTCTTTGCCCTCACAAAAAGAGCTACTCTAAATATTTTTGTACATATAGATCCTTCCTTTTTATCTTTTTCAGATAAAAATCTAGTAATGGTATTTCTGGGTTAAAGGATATGTATTGTTTTATAGCCATTTTGGAGCTAGGTCCAATTACTCTCCAGAATGACTGAATCAATTCACAACATCCCCAACAGTGCATACATGTCTCAATTTTCCCATATCTCCTCCAACTTTTTTCATTTTCCTTTTCTGTCATAATAGCCAATTTAGTAATTGTGGGGTGGAACCTAAGGGTTGTTTTAATTTGCATTTCTCTAATTAATGGTGATTTATTTTTTTTTGCATGACTAGAGAGAGCTTTAATTACTTTGAGAAAAATGCCTTGCATTCTTGTATATTCCACTTATTCCTCTATGCATTTGAGAAGTGAGTTATTTATTAGAGACTTGTAAAAATTTTTTTGCACCATTATAATTACTGTGTATTACTACTCTCCATCCTATTTTCTCCTGTTTAGTTTCTGACCTCCATCTCCCCCAATTTACCCTCTTTTCTCATCCCCTTCCCCTCTTACTTCTCTACAGGGTAAGATAGATTTCCATACCCAATTAAATGTGTATGTTCTTCCTTCATCAAACCAATTCTGATGAGAGTAAGATTCACATGTTCCCCTCTTTCTTCCCTTCCAGTATAAGAGCTCTTTCCTACCTCTTTTATGTGTGATCATTTACCCCATTCTATCTTTCCTCCCCCTTCTCCCAATGCATTCCTCTTCCTTGTTCTTTAATTCAATTTAATTGTTTATATCATAACATCATATTGAACTCATATCCTTGCCCTCTGTCTATGTAAACTCCTTCTAACAGCCCTAATAATGGCAAAATTCTTGGAAATTACAAGAATCATCTTCCCACGTAGGGATGTAAACAGTTTAACCTTATTGAATGTCTTGGTTTCTCTTTCCTGATTCTCCATTTGCCCTTTTTCAACAGCATCTTTCCCATCTCCAAAAACTTTGAAGGAGCCACTGACTTGAACTCTCTGAGGATATCTAGATGCCATCTGACCATCTCTTCACTTGTCTTGGGTTTAGACTTCCTGAAAATCATTTTTATTCTCCCCTTCACAGTCCAAAGACTATTTCTGCATGCGTACCTGGAGGACTCATTATCTCCAAATTTGCTCTCTAAAAACTCTCTCCACATGGGTAGTAATGGAAGAACAGAAGAGGTTTCCTTCTCCCAAAACAATTTAAAATATATTTTTAAAAATCCTATCTCTTTATGCATTATACAACTGCCTTGGAGAATTTTAAACAAAAGGACAATGTAAAGCCTAAGGAGAGGTGGTTAGTAATTTGCAGTGTAGGAACTCAAGAAAGATTGCCTGGAAAAGGTAGCATTTGAATTGGATTTGAAAAGAAGATTATTAAGGGACAGCTAGGTAGCTCAGTAGATTGAGAACCAGGCCAAGAGACTAGAGGTCCTGTGTTCAAATGTAGCCTCAGAGACTTCCTAGCTGTGATACAACCTCCATTGCCTATCCCTTACCTCTCTTCTGCCTCGGAACCAATACACAGTATTGAGTCTAAGATGGAAGGTAAGGGTTTTTTTAAAAAAAGAGAAAAGAAGGGTAATAAGAGAGTAACTTATCTAAGTAGTTGTGTGACAGCTTAAGCAAATATGTGGAAGCAGGAGATTTGGGGGTATTTGGGGACAAAAAGTAGTCCATAGTATGTAGAGGGAAGACAATGAAATAAAGCTAAAAAGGCAAAATAGCCTTGAATGACAAGCTAGGGAGCCTGATTATTATTTAGCAGATAATAGGGAAACACAAGATTTTTGCCCGACAGATTTTTGAATGGTTCAAATAAAAATACATTCTGTAACAAGAAAAAAAATCATATCTCCTGTTTCCCGTGATTTTTCAACATATCATTTCTCATTAAAAAAAGGGGGAAGAAAAAGGGCTATCAGTGTTTTACCCAGACACACCTGTTACTGCTTGGCAGCCAATCTTTCCCTGGATTAGTGTTGTGAACTTTCAAAAGAAAAGACACTTGTGACATTCTCTTGCTGAAAAGGGAGAAAAATAATTCTTCTGTGAAGAGCAGGGACAGCTGACTTCCCTGCACATATGGCAAGTAGAGAAAGAATCCTAAGAACCAAAGTCAGCATTCTAAGTGTTAACAGGATGAAAGCAGGACTGTGCAAGTTTCAGTGTGCGATCAAGTTAGGATAACACCATGGTTGGGCCCCAGCCTCCCATCTGATAGGAAGCCAGACTAACTGTAAATAATCTTTCCTCCAACCTCCTCCTGTATTAGTTCTGGCAGCTGTGATAGCCCTGCAGTATGACTGAGAGCCAGCAGGGATTGTGTAATTACACATTTGTTCTTCCACGGTGGGAGCCTAACAGAAAGCCTAAAACAACGCCTACTTTGCAAACATCTCACCACAACACCCATCGATAAGAGCTAAGAAACTGTTCAAAAAGAGCTGTAGACATAGGTAGAAGTAACTCCTATTTTTCTCCCCCTTTTTTGGTTTTTATCTCAAAGGGGGAAGGATATAGAATAGGGAAAGACAGCTTAGCCTTCCCTGTGATTAGCAAAAAACCGTTCCCTATCTTGCAGAGAGGATAATTGGTGAGTACTCTGCACAGAGTAGCAGGGAGAGGTCTTGGATGGGGATGGAGGGGAATATCAAAAGACTTTCCTATTGACACTGGAGGAACAACAGAGCTGCAAATTGGCAAACAACAACACTTGAGCAGTAGGAAGACATGAATGTGCCCCAGTGATTTTTGCCAGGATAAGAAAGAGAAAATTCAAGCCTCTCTTTTAAGAAGAAAGCTGGAGTTGGATTAAGCAATGTTTGAAAACATATGTTTTGTGGAAAAGGGTTTTCCATTTGTACCTACGTGTTTGAATTTATTTAAATCTTGCTCTAAACCAAGTATCACAATATTGTTAAATAGAAATTATAGGCTTCAAATAGCATAAATGTTGATTCAAGAAATCTTTTTCAAAACAACTACATCATGTTTTACTCTTGCTTGCTTTCTGTTATCCACACCTGGAGAAGGTTTAGCCATATGACCTATAACAACCGGCACCATTTTTTGCTACCATTTCTTTTTAATTTTAAAATATGGAACTTAATATTATATGTAACATAATAATAACATAATACATGTGATTTGTCATAAATATATAATACATTATAATCAATATGCTTATTGAGAAGCAGTGTTTCTGAATTTTTTTAAACCCTTCCCTCTTGTCCTAGAATCACGAGGCAGAAGAGCAGAGAGGGTGAGTCAATGGGAGTTTAGTGACTTGCCCGGGGTCACACAACTAGGAAGTGTCTGAGGCCAGATTTGAACCAGGACCTCCTCCAGAGGCACTATTTTGCTGGTGACAGCTGCTCAACTTAAAGAAATAATGTGGAGGAAGGAAGAATGAGTTACTATAAGGCTAGCTTTACAAAAGCAATCCTATAAAGTGATGGTAGAACATCATAGAGATAAATGTTCCTACTTTGTGTTTGGCAGGTACCACCTATGACAATATTGCCACCACTGATATATAAACCAGTGGGAGGGAAAAATAATATATATATATAGATATGTATATATCTATATCTATATCTATATATCTATATCTATATCTATAACAGTGAAAAAAGGCTTGCCTGGGAATTTCTTTGTTATTAAAAATGTTTTAAAAAATTATTAAGAGAAATGTGGGAAAGGAAGAGGGAAAACGATTAAGATTTTGTGATTGTTTAGGTTAGCACAAACCTATGATGTGCCTTAGCAGAAAAAGAGTCATACTTTCAACTTCTAATCAAATAAATCAAAGTATTTATCATAGCTGAAAATAAGAGAGGGAATGAGGTTGCAGTTAGGGTTAAAGGACATCAGGTTTCTCACTACATATAACCTTCTTTACCCTTGAAAATACAGTATGATATAATGAGGCAAGGATTAATGAATCCTGGTGTATGATTCTTAGAAGGAAATGTATGTTTTATAATCTATAATGTTGTTTAAATTCCTTTGAGAATAATTTCAGGATAAGGATCTTGCCATCTCCCCAGAATCCAGATGACGGATCTGTTTGGTGAAGGCACCAAAAGATGCCTAAAGACCCTTCACTGGACCATGGAGACCAAAATTGAACTTTGGGTGCAGTTGATTTGAACTATGGGGAGTTAAATGAGTTGAATGCAATTTGTTTTAAATGTACACTACTATGCCAATAGGGGACTGCCCCCAAATTGGTTTTTTGTCAATGTGGCTAGTTTTATCCATTTGTTCATCTATTTCTTTTATCCCCCAAATTCCTGAAATTTAGAAGTTGTCCATGTTTACAGATCCAGCGAAGAAAAAGGGCCAACCTTTTTTTTTGCCAGATCTCAGGGGGAAATGTATGTTTGGAATTGGGAGATGCCCAAGTATGTTACAAATTTCCTATGGACACGTGGGGACTTTGAGACTACATTTCCCATGATTCCAATGGGTTTCCAGTTTTGGGCATGGGGACGTCTGACGTCCCCCGTATGGGGAGCTTAAATTTGGAGGGTGGAGTTGAGACAGTCTCTTGTTTTTCCTGGGGTGGCTGGCTGGCGTATGAGAGAGAGAGGATGGGCTCTGGCAGTAAATTTAAAAGATAGTCAAGCGCTGTCATATATATATGCATATATATATTTTTTTACCAACAAAGCCATGGCTATTAAAATATTAATTTCTCTTATACTATATGCCTTTATCAGTTTTAATCGTAACACTGGAGAAGACAAAATTGTGGAATTCCAGGTAGTGAGGATGCATGGTGGATAGAAGACCAGATATGGAGTCAGGAGGGCCTGAATTTGAATTCTACCTATGATCCTTAGTAGTTATACTGGGCATGTCACTTACCATTTCTGTACCTCAGTTTGCCCAATGGAAAACTGCAATATAAATTTGAATCATGTAACCACAAGATTCATTGTCTGCACTAATCAGGATCTAGCTGTATATATAAAGTGCTTTACAAACCTTAAAATACTTATATACATGCTAGGCATTATTATTATGTGAATAAAAAGTATATAAGTATAACTTATGCTACATAATTCAGGCCGCCAATTGCCATGACTCTTATAATTTGCTACGAAGATTTCCCTAGCTATTCTCCATATTCAGCTGGCTTTCCCAATTCTCTTATTAAAGGTCATTGCTTTGCAACAGAAATGGGGCCATAACTATGAAATGTTCACTACATTAAGTGATCAGCTTTTATACATCAGAAGGCTTTATTATCCTTTCAACAAAAGAAATCTCAAGATAGTTACTTAACCTTGAGTACTCATGATGGGAGCACACACACACACACACACACACACACACACACACACACACACACACGTACATAGTTTGGTAAAGCTAGAATGAGATTGATTCCAAGACATTTTTCTCTCTTTAATGTATTTTTTTAGAAATCAGATCTTCTGAACCAAATGATAGAAGCCAGTGATTCAGTATGCGCTTTAACAAGTCAGAGGATCAACGAACATTTATTAAGTGCATACTGCGTCTTAGACACGGTGTTAAGTTTTTGTTCAGTTGTGTCCACTTCATGACCCCTTTTGGGGTTTTCTTGGCAGATACTGGAGTGGTTTGCCATTTCCTTCTCCAGTTCATTTTACAGATGAGGAAATTGAGGCAAACAAGGGTTAAGTGACTTGCCCAGGTCATATAGCTAAGTAAATGAGGCCAGAGTTGAACTCTGGAAGATGAGACTTCCTACTCCAGGTCCAAGCACTCTATCCACTGAGCCACCGAGCTGCCCTGCTCTAAGTTCCAGGGACACAAATCCAAATGAAAACAATCCTTGTCCTCAAGGAGCACATATTCTACTGAAAGAAGGCACCCAATATATATAAGGGAACCGAAAAGTAAAGGGGTAACTAACTATCCATGGTGGGGCTTGGTGGCAAAGTCTGGAGGGTCTGATCTGGAACACTCCCAAATTCAAGGTCCAGGGAGAATTCATCAATGAGGGTATAAGAACACGGTTATACGAAAACAAAAGTATTCCAGGGTCAGAAGGCATTTAGGAAAGTTTTGGGGTGAGAAGGAAGAGAATGGACCAAGAATAGTGATGCCAGCTGAACTCTCTACTATGTATGTTATGGCAGAGGCACAATGATATTTCCCTAGACTTTGTCTCATCAACTACAAAAGGATAATTCCTATAGCAAGTCTTATAAGATCTTCCCAACAAAAATGTTACCATTTTTTTCTTTCTTGATAGGAAAAGAGCACATTTATCAAGAAGTCAATCAATAAACATCTTTTAAATCCAGAAAGATGCCTGGTTCATAGTAGGGGCTTAGTACAGTCCCTAGTACCCAGCAGGTATTTAATAAATGTTAGCTATGTACCAGGAATTGTACAAAGTGCTGGGAATACAAATCCAAAAGTGAGAATTGTCTCTGACCTCAAGGAATTTGTATTCTGTAGAAGATAGCATGCACACATAAAGTGTACACAAAATACAAAATAAATACAAGGTAAATTAGCAAGGAAGCGGCTAGAGAGCTCAGTGGATAGAGCACTAAACTTAAGAGTCAGGAAATTCTGAATTCAAATCCAGCTTCAGCTACCTACAAGCAGTGGGAGCCTGGGCAAATCACCCACTGTCAGCCTTAATCCACTGGAGAAGAAAATGGCAAACCACTCCAGTATCTTTGCCAAGAAAACTCCAAATGGGGTCATGAGGAGTTGGACACAACTGAATGACTGAACGACAATGACAACAATTTAGCAAGAAAGGCACTGGCAGTGGGAGAGGGCAGCAAGAGAATACAGCTTTATTAAATAAGTACATTTTTCAAGCCAGGCACTGTGCTAGGTGCTTTACAAATATAATCTAATTTGATGCTCAAACAGCACTGGGAGCTATATAATATAACCTCTACTTTACAGTTGGGTAAACTGAGGCGGATGGTAGTTACCTGACTTGCCCAAGACCACACAGCTACTAAGTGACTGTGGGCAGGTATGAACCTATTTTCATACTTTAGGCACAGCACTCTGTTCACTTACTTATAAAGACGTTTCTCTCTCTTGTGGCCGAGAAGAAAGAATGAGAGACTAAAGATACCTTTGAAGGTGGATCGAAGTGAGTTATGAAAGGAGTTCATAGTAGATAACCTTGATCTGCTGAATAGGAAGAAATGTATAAAGATGAGAAGGGCAAGAAGATGGAAGATTCAGTGGGATGTGGGAGAAGAGTAGAAAAATGCCTTTTCTGGGGAATCAACTAGAGAGGAATAAAAAAACGAATGATGGTGATGACCCAACTGAGGTTACACGGTACAAGACGCAGTATTACATAGTATCTGATGTAGGCTAGATGTAGACAGCTAGGTGGTGTGCTGTTGGAGTGTTGGACTGGGATGCAAGAAGACCTGAATTCAAATCTAATCTCAGACTCTTACTAGCTTTCTGACCCCAGGCAAGTCACTGAATCTTTGTCTCAGTTTCCTCATCTATAAACTAAGGACTATTAATAATAGCACCTACCTCTTGGGGTTGTTCTAAGGATAAAGTGGGATATTTGTAAAGTGCTTTATCAACCTTAAAGTACCATATAAATGTTATTATTACTAATAAGATACTGTTTCCTCCTACCCTCAAAGAGGATTTAAAATTTTAGGTGATGGGGAGCCACTAAAGGTTTTTAGCAAGGATTTGACATGACGAAAGTCATGGAATAGTCAGAAAGAATTCGGTGCCCAACAAAGGCTTCACTCAACCAGGCAGCTCTGGCACCAAACTCTTTCACACAAAGATCTAATTCAAGCGGTTTCCAACAAGGGTCACTCTGTTTGTGTCTCCGGACCAAACTTGAGTCTGGCTGTTTTGGTATTTATAATTGAGAGACTGCTGCATAAATGACAATGATAAGCCTCTGGCTAGGGTCACAGAATCTTAGATTTAGAGAGGACTTCAGAAGCCATCTCATCCAACCCCTCCTTTTACAGATGTGGAAACCAAGGTCCAGCAAGGTCAAGTGATTGAGCTGGAATCTGAATTCAAATTGTTTTGATCTAAATTACTCAACAAGCATCTATCAGTTCTGTACTATACTCCAGGCACTATACTAGGTGCTGAGAAAACAAAGATAAAACTTTCCCTGCCTTCCAGGAGTTTCGATTTAATATGTAGTCTTTAGAATAAGCTACTAGTTTTCTCTGGCATGGTATAGCCTTAAGTATGCTAATAAAGGTTTAACCAATGACTCTCTAAAGTGTGACACACTTTTAAGTTGAATCTACATTATTAATGTTTTCTCCATCATTTTCTTAGTTCTAAACAATCAACAAAACAATAAATCAGGTCTTGATTTATAGCATTTGCTGATTTCTTAGGCATAAATGCTCCCGCTGACAGAGTAATAATCTGCCAGCTGGCCCTAGCACACCCCTGGGTATAACAATCCTAAAAATGTACCCAAACCCCATTAATCCTGAAATCTATTCTTGTGCCCTTTGATTACAATTATGTCCCCTCTGCTCGCTCGCTCTCTCTCTCTCTCTCTCTGTCTCTCAATCACTCTCTCTCTCTCTCTCTCTCTCTCTCTCTTTCTCTCTCAAAAATCCTAGCCTTCTTGTTTATTCCGGTTATTATTATGGCTTTGCCACATTTTGTTTTAGCACCTTGTGGCTTTCATTTCTTAGAAAGCTAGTATCATTTTAAAATTGAACAGTTTAATTTGCCTGAGAATTATAATTTAATACATGATGAGTAATTGGTTAAAATATATAATATATATACACACATACATACCACAGTATTAACATTTTGAATGAATAGAATTTTATTATTTTTTTTTTGTTAGCAAACTTCAGAGAATGCACATATATGAAATGGAGATAAACATGGCAGCCTTCCCTGAGTCATTCTGGTTTAGAATCCCTTGCTCCCTTTTAAAGTACAACTCCACTGCCATGTACCATGCAAACAGTCCTCTCTGATGGCCCCCCAGTTGTGGGTTCTTTCTTCCTCTAGAGATGATTTTGTTTCCATTCTATTTACTTCTTATGCACATGTTGAATATTCCAATCTCCCAATCTCTTGAAGAGTAGAGATTCTCATTTATGTTCTTTGTAGCTTCAAGACTTTTCACAAAGTAGATGTTTAAGGTCAGTTAAATTGTTATGAATTGGTGGCACTTTAATCATGGGTCTCGACTAGCTAATATGGCCTAATGCCTTATCTTCAATTTGAGAGATTCCCAAAGTTTGGCTCTCTTTAGGGACTTATATATATGAGTTCAGGATCATTAGTTAGAATTGAGAAACGTGATGATTAGAGGCTACTCCAGTGGCAATTAGAGAAAGGATCTGACCTGAGATCAGGAAAATCTAAATTCAAATCTGGCCTCAGACACTAGCTTACTACATAATAAGTGACTCTGGGAAAGTCATTTAACTATTGTCTGCCTCAGTTTCCCATTTGTAAATGAGACTATTACCACCTATTCCCCAGGGTTATTCTGAGGATCAAACAAGATAACATTTTGGAAATGTTTTGCAAACCTTACAGGGCTATGGAAATATGGCTGTTATTAATTAGAAATCCTTGCTCTTTCCCAGAGTAGCCTAGAAAAAAGTCCATACCCCTGAGAACTGAACCAACCTTCTGAAGTGGCTCAGTGGGGTTTCGCTTCAACAAAATGTGGGTCTGTCCCATTGCTGAGCTCATGCAAGGTTTGTGGTTACTCGTGGTAAAGCAATGCTACCTACAGGTCTGAGGTTTCAGAAGATGTTGTGGTAACATAATAAGTATTCTTTTTGAAAATGCATAACAGTCCTCGAAGCAGCTGAATGTTCTTTTTTTTTTCCCCAAAAAGTGGGAAAATCTGCAGCTGTGTGTTCAGCTCCATTAATCTCTCCACCAAACATGCAACTGCCTAGATAATGGGTGGTGTGGGAGTAGGCAAAAAGCCAGTTCTTGGACAAACACAGGATTATCTCTCCTGAGAATTACAGCCTCCTTTCAATCTCTATACAATATTTGAGCATGCTACATAACTATAACATCTTAAAAAAACAACAACAACGCATTGCACTTAGGAAAACCATCAACATTTAAATAAAG
Organism: Gracilinanus agilis; assembly: GCF_016433145.1. Taxonomy (NCBI): domain Eukaryota; kingdom Metazoa; phylum Chordata; class Mammalia; order Didelphimorphia; family Didelphidae; genus Gracilinanus; species Gracilinanus agilis. Next base: position 666,713,646 of record NC_058130.1, on the reverse strand, counting down.
ACAGAAGATTTCTCCCTATATGACTTTTTAAAATTGTCCTATACAGTCATGTTTTTATTTTTCTGCTCTTCAAATTCTTATATATTTATGAGTCATGGAACACCATGATCTGTAAAGAACTGAAAATGAAGATTACTCAAGAAAGCAACAGAGAAGTGTATGGTGGGTGTAAGTGAATTGGCTGCAAGATATAACAATAACAAAGAATTGGAGAAGCAGGAAAAAAGATGTCATAGTAGAAATAACAACAGCAAAAAATGGAGATTAGGTCAGTCTCATGGCAGAAGTAAGGGATAACTGAAGGGCAGCCTGTATACTCCACTGTTATACTGGGTAGATCCCCTCTGCTGAATTTAAGGGAAGACATAGGCAAGAGCTGCAGAGGATGGGTAAGTGCCTTGTACTGTAATCTACATCCCTGGGGAGAGCGAATCCTCCTGTATCAGTGGGATCATGGATCCATTGGAATAGTAGCAAAAGAGCCCAACAGCATCCTGCAGAATTAAGAGCTCCCGGGTGGGTCCCAGAGTCTCTGTCCAATTGGTTTCAATTAATTTTGTTTGAGGACATGAGATTAGAAAATCTAGCCCTATAGAGATTTCCCAAAATCCTGACCAAATTAGAATGCTTGGGGAGTCTCAGAACTGACCCCCCTCCCTCCATGGCTACTGTGTCTGGACTATAGTAGGTTGAATTCCTGCAGGTATTTCTACTAGATTATAACCTTCTTGAGGGTAAAGTCTGCCTTTTGCTTCTTTTTGTATTCCCAGTGCTCAGCACATATAGGTCGGCATTTAATAAGTTTTATCAATAGATTAAGAATGGATTACTTAGAGAAAAATTGCTTTACAACATAAAGAACTGGGAAATATACATTACATGGTCTTATACATACAACCTATATCATATTACTTGCCTTCTTGGGAAGGGGTGGGAGAGAGGGAGAAAAAATGGGACAGAGTTTGGGACATGGACATGGACATAATGTAAGAATTTTTTTTATCTTGGATACAACTCTTTCAGGCCAAAGTATTGTGGAAATAATTTATTACATATTTATAACAAATCATATGTATTATATTATTGTGCTCTTACATATTTAAAAAACAAAAATAAATGGTAACTAAAAAATGGTTACTCAACAGCTCAGAGGCAGCCCCACAGAGATAGTACGACCTCACGTATTAATTGTATGACCTGGATCAAGTCATCATTTAACCACTCTTTGCTTCAGTTTCCTCAATTGTAAAATGGGGATAATAATAACACCTACTTCTCAGGAATGTTGTGTTAATAGGAATTTATTGATCTCCCTCTTTTTATTTAGGAGACAGTATCTGACAGGTTGGGAGTTTAGTAAAATCTTCTGTCAGATAACTAACTCCTAAATAAAAAGAGGGAGATTAAGAAATTCCTGTTAACAGTTGTGAGGAGCAAATAAGATAATATTTGTAAAGTACTTTCTTAGAACAGTGCCTGGCACATAGTAGGAATTAATGAATGTTTGCTCCCTTCTCTCCTCCTTGTTCCTCCCTACTCTCCAGAGCCAGACTGGGGGGGGCAGAGGGGAGGGAGTCTCCAAGACCATCGTGCATCAACGTAAAACAGCACTTCTGCCTAGGGATGGTTTTGGTGTCTATGGAATGGGTCCTATGGTGGACGTCAGGACCGCTGTACATAATATTATCATGATCAAGCACAACTAGCCTTCTATGACTGCGGTGATAATGGTAGCCATTAAGTTCCTTATCTTATCAATACCTAATCAATGTCCTTATTACAGTGTATTGGTTTTTATTTCCTGTGTATACTCGCATTCCTATTCACTGGTCATAGTAGAAGTGAAATTTGTTATCATGTGCATCCAAAGAAGCATTCCTTTCAACTGCATTATGATTTAGGGTTGAAGCCTGCCAAGGATCCAAATATACATAACACATATGCACATCAATCTGAGGATAACTCCCTCTTGATTACAAGGCCAAAGGGAAATGCTTGAAAAGAGGTCAGAATCTTCAGCTGACCACAGATTCCTTCCTTTCAACATAAACTTTAACTCATTTAGTTTTCTGGGCAGAGAATTATTTTACAGTTAACTTCTTCATACCCAAAGACTGTACTATTTGTTTTCTGACTTTTCTGGAAATGCAAAATGAAAGCATGAAAGAAAAAGATTATAAAAGAAGGATTACCGAAGTGTTCATAGAAAGCAATCTTTTAAAACCTGTTCCTCAAGGCAGTACCTTCATCCACATTAAGTTTAATTTTCACATGATTAATTACATTATTAACTTGTATTCATGCTGCCTCTTTTTTTGAGAAGCTGAAATTGCTTCCCATATATTATTTTGTTGCCAAGATGAGGCAGGTATTATTCTCATTCCAGTTTCCCAGATGAAGTAACTGAAAACAAGAGACGTCAGGTCCCCAGTTCCCAATCATCCAGGCAATGTAACGATACCCTGCAGTCTACTGTCTAGAAGCCTGCTGCGCTTTGCTTGTATATACTTGCTAATCACACTTAATCACTCTGTCCTCTTCTGGGACTTGACTCTTTTGACCAAAGGGTTTGGCATGCTATATCCCTGGGCATACTTCTGTGGGCAGCTACTGGGCCTGAGTCAGGAAGACTCATCTTCCTGAGAGGAAATCTAGCCTCAAATACTTATTAGCTGGGTAACTCTGGACAAGTCACTCAATCCTGTTTCCCTCAGTTTCCTCATGTGTAAAATGAGCTGGAGAAGGAAACAGCTAACACTCCAGTATCTCTGCCAAGAAAACAAAGACTTGGACACAACTGGAAAACGACTGAACAGCCACCTCTGAGTGCATACCCTGCTTACTGCTTACTATCATTGCTCTGGAGGAGCTGAGAAGAAACTACATCACTGGGTCCTCTTGGGGCTTTGTTGAGTATTTGTCCATTATGATAGTGTCACCATGAGGTATCCCACCCATGCGTTTGCTCTTCCAGTGTAGCCTCACCAGACCTAACCTCTGTTTCAGCAAGGCACCTCCACAAAGGCAGCAGAACACTCTTCACTATGGATGCAATCTGGCTCGCTTTTCTCATAGTACCATTCATCTGGGTCGTTCAAGCCTGAGACACTGGCATGAGGCATTTTCTCGTTGGTGGAGGGAACAATGACCCAGCCCCTCATTCAGACCCCGAGTCTGTTGAGTCATCACTCTTTCCACCAAAGAGGGAAAGTCTTTTGCAAACGTTCCAGGTCTGAACCCTGGATTCGAAAGGCAAAGAAACATTTTTGCCAGGATTCAGTCATTTGTGGGGCACAGATCTGTGGGTAGAGGTGAGCCATCCCTACCTCTCTAGAGGTTTGAGTCAGAGGGGCCCTATTTCAAGCTGGAGGCTGAATGAACTACCTCCCGACAGAGCTAGTGAAAATACCCTTTGACTCTCCTAAAGAGTAGGATTCTCCTCTGGATGCCACTCGTTTGCAGGTGCTTTTATTCATGGAGGATGATCTTGTTAGCAGAAGAACTGGACAGTCTACAGGCAGAGATGAATCTTGGCTCCTAGAGGTCTCCTAAGAGGTATTAATCTGACTCCTCATCTTTTCCTGGAACTAGGAGGGAAGTGAATAAGGAAGGAGAGACTAGGAATCAGCCATGGCCATGTGACCCAACAAAGGGATTACCTGGGAAGCTGGCTGGAAGGAGACACATCTATATAGTCTCTATCAGGGGTATTTAACTATAAAAAAGAACACATTTTGAAAAATATTCTGATAACTCAACAGAACTGGTTTCCTCTGTCATCCTATGTATTTTATTTTATGCATTTAAAAACAAGATTCTGAGGAGTCCATAGGCTTCACTGGACCTCCAAAGGGCTTATGACTCAAAAATATTAAGAACCCTGTGTCTTTGACATAAACAGATCTTGTTCACACATGGAGGGCACTGGCTGTCACTGTGCACAGTGTAGCAAGAGTATTTCTAACTTCCCCAGCTGGCCTTCCATGGCAGCGACAAAGGAAGCCTTTCTATTGGCACTTCAAGTGTGGCTCTGTGGGTCCACTTAGGAAACAAGCATAGCACCTCTACTCTACTCCGCTCCCAGAGGGAGCTCTATAAACTCTGGGCCTGCAAACTTTTGATTTTTCTATAAACTTGCCTGCTAAATCCAGGGAGAGTTTTTGCTTTTCTTTTTTGAAACGATTATCTTCTGTTTTAGAATCAATACCAATTCTAAGGCAGAAGAGCAGTAAGGACTAGGTAATTGGAGTTAAGTGACTTGCCCAGGGTCACACCACTAGGAAATATCTAAGGTCAAATGTGATTTCAGGTCCTTTCTACCCCAAGCCTGGCTCTCCATTGGCTTAGCTACCCAGCTGCCCAAAGAATCTTTTCCAAGAAGATATGATTTGGGAAGACATCTTACAGGATTTATTTTTTATTTTAAATCCTTATCTTCCATCTTAGAATCCATAACATGTGTTGGTTCCAAGGCAGAAAAGGGGTAAAGGCTAGGCAATGGGAGTTAAGTGACTTGCCCAGGGTCACACAGCTAGGAACTGTCTAAATTCAGATTTGAACCAAGGACCTCCCATCCCCATGGCTGGCTCTCAATCCACTGAGCTTCCTAATTTCTCCAGGATGTCTTCTCTTCAGAGACATGTTAAAATTTCTCTTTCAAGCCCAAAGCATCAAAGTGTTCTCTGAGAAACATGGCCCTCTAAAAGTAGCATTAGCTACACTGCTCTGGAGATTTCCTTAATCTCTTATTCAGACTTGAAAATATTTCCTTTTATGTAAAAAGTCCCTGCTGTAGAGGCATGAGGAGCAACACTGGACAAACCACAGCAGGCCACAAGAGCCCAGCTGTTCTCCTGGCAGGCTCTAACACTCACCATGAAATGGGGCAGAACCCTCGGACTGGAATCCCAGCCACTCCAAACACATAAGCAGAGCAATGTTTTACAGTGGCAGCTCCAATGAGGGCTGGTTCCCTTCACACCACATGACCCAGCTGTTATGACTTAAAACAATCAAGAAAACAGGATGTGTAATAGAGGCTAGAAAGCCATGGGTGCCAAAGAAGAACAAAACCTTTTATTAAGGATTGGGGATTTTTTTTTTTGCTTTGTTTGTTTTCATGCTTGCTAATTTTAAAACCAAACTGAGCTTGCAGCTTTCCAAATGTGCCTGAAACTGATAACTTGCAAGGGAAATACCTCAATGCAAAAGGGGCCACACGACAGCCACCTGGCTTTTATGGATTCCTTTACAGTTTGCAGAAAACTTTCGTATACGATATCACAGATAATATTTTCATCACAACTAAAGATCGAGGTTTCAGAAGAGAATGACAGGTTTTGTTAAGAATATGAGTTTAAAGTTTTGGCATTAGAAGCAACCTTAAAGGTTTGTCTAGTCCATTCCCCTCACTTTTTTTTAAACCCTTACCTTCTGTCTTGGAGTCAATATTGTGTTGACTCCAAGGCAGAAGAGTGGTAAGGGTAGGCAATGGGGGTCAAGTGACTTGCCCAGGGTCACATAGCCGGGAAGTGTTTGAGGCCAGATTTGAACCTAGGAACTCCTGTCTCTAGGCCTGACTCTCAATCCTGAGCTACCCAGCTGCCCCATTTCCCCTCATTTTAAAATGGTATACAATTAATGGCTGGAAGGAGTCTTGGGGTCATCTATTAAAGACTGATTTTGACTTTACAGAGAAGGAGAATCAGGTCCAGAGAAGTTAAGCATCTTTTTTTTTTTTTAAATCCTTAGCTTTCTTCTTAGAATCAATGTTGGATACTAGTTCCAAGGCAGAAGACTCTCAATCCACTGAGCCACCTAGCTGCCCCACTCAAAGCAAAATAGGGGGCAGTTGGGTAGCTCAGTGGATTGAGAACCAGGCCTAGAGACCGGAGGTCCTAGGTTCAAACCCGGCCTCAGACACTTCCTGGCTGTGTGACCCTGGGCAAGTCACTTGACCCCCATTGCCTACCCTTACCACTCTTCCATCTATGAGCCAATACACAGAAGTTAAGGGTTTAAAAAAAATAAAAAATAAAAGCAAAGTAGGAGGTAAATTGTTGACTTTCTTAGCTAAGAGTTTTCTCCTTCAGAAGGGAGAGGTAGAAGAACTGTTAGTCTGGACCTGATTCTGATAAAAAAAAAAAAAAAAAAAAAAAAGATGACCAAGTAGCCCAAGCAAAAGTATAGGAACCTTGGAACCTTGGGAGAAAGTGAGCATGGTGTCTTAAGAGTTTAGCATAGAGGGGGCAGCTGGGTAGCTCAGTGGATTGAGAGTCAGGCCTAGAGACGGGAGGTCCTAGGTTCAAATCCGGCCTCAGCCACTTCCCAGCTGTGTGGCCCTGGGCAGGTCACTTGACCCCCATTGCCCACCCTTACCACTCTTCCACCTATGAGACAATACACCGAAAGTTAAGGGTTTAAAAAAAAAAAAAAAAGAGTTTAGCATAGATAAAGAAAAAGAGAGAGAAGTGGAATCATATGGTCATAGAATAAAGAAAATATATTAGAGGTCCAAGAGAAAATGGATTGAAGTTATTTGAAGAGAGGATGTAAGGGCAGTTAATTGGCACAGTGGATAGAGAACCAGGCCTGGAGTCAGGAGAAATGGGTTCAAATCCTCAGATACTTCCTAGTTTTATGACACTGGGCAAGTCACTTAATCCCATTCGCCTAACCTTTGCCTTTCAGTTCTACAGTTGTGACTAAGACAGAAAGTAAGGATTTTTTTCTTTAAAAGGATAGATGTCAAAGACTTCAGCAAAAAAAGATAGGCAGGCTCACATGGCTTAAGAGTCTACTGTAAAAATCAATTCAAAATGGAAGATGATACCTGTCCTCTAGAACTTGGAAGGGTAGCTATGTTTCAAGCTACCACTTACATAGTGCTTTAAGGTGTGCAAAGCATCATCTCATTTAAGTTTCAACAATCTTGTTGGATTGCTCCATTTTACTAATGAAGAAATTGGGGCTTAAAACTGTCCCAGAATGATTTGCAAATGGTCACACACAGCAAGAAAGTGTTAGAGATGGAATTTGAATCCAAAATTTCTTAATTACAAGTCCAGCATTCTAGCTACTAGATCCTCCCTAACCTCCAAGAAGAATGGGCTGTGTGACCCTGGGCAAGTCACTTGACCCCCATTGCCCATCCTTACCACTCTTCCACCAAGGAGCCAATACACAGAAGTTAAGAGTTTAAAAAAAAAACCTTTCCCTTCTGTCCTAGTAATAACTCCTAGACACAAGGGTATGGACTAGGTAATTGGGGTTAAGTGACTTACTCAGGGTCACACAGTTAGGGAGTATCTAAGGTCACATTTGAACCCAGATCTACCTGATTCCAGGCCTGGCTCTCTATCCACTATGCCACCCACTTGCCCCATTAATATATCTTTAAAACTTAAATGTGTTTTCAGATCCATATCAATGTAGCTTTAGGGGCAAACTTTCAGTGGCCTCCAATGCCCTAGAATCCTTCACCCCTGTTATCTCTAAAGGCAGGATGTCTAGAGTTCTGTTGTGGCAATCTACTGAAACAAAGTGCTAAGTGACAAATAGATGGCTCAAAAGAGAGAACCAGGTAAGGAGATGGGAGATCCTGGGTTCAAATTTGATCTCAGATACTTCCTAGCTGTGTGACTCTGGGCAAGTCACTTAACCCCAAATGTCTAGCCTTTACTACTCTCCTGTCCTGGAACCAATTCTTAGTATTGATTCTAAGACAGAAGGTAAGGATTTTTTTTTAAATAAAGAAAAAAGAAACAGAGTGCTAAATTTGGAGTTAAGAAGACCTTAGTTCAAATCTGATCTCTATCTACTGCAGTTTAACCTTGAAAACTTCAGGCTGAAGTAGTTTCCTCTTTGTAACATTGGTATAAAAGACCTACCTTCCAGGTATAAAAGACCTACCTTCCAGGACCATTGAGAGGATAAAGTGAGATAATATTTATAAAGCAACTTTGCAAAGTTTAAAGAACTATCTAAATGCTAGCTATTAGCCCCTGATATATTTTAAAGGTACATACAAATGATTGCTTTCCTCAAAGCACTAAATGCTAAGGCTGGCTCTCAGTGATAACAACATTACTTTGAAAGCTCAAAAGACATAGAAATAATAAATGGAATTTTAAACAAACCACAGAATTTTTGATAAATGTTATCTTTGACACCAATATATTTTTAGTCTCAAGGCCATTAGCATGCAAAATTCTAGATAAGAACCAGAAACTGCCCATGTTAAATGCTTCCCTTTCCCTCCCAATGGCCAACTGCAGGACAACTCTGGGTCACTGGAGCAGTGTCTGGAAGACTTCTAAAACACTAAGTTAATTCCTAGACAGCTCTAATATTTTGGCTCATAATAGGCTGCCCCCAAAAAGGTCTTCTTGTACTTGTTTCCTGTTGTATCCTCTATTGGAGTTTGAGCTCAGGGGTTGTTTTCTGCCTCTTTTTGTATACCCAGCACTTAGCACAGTAGTAGGCACTTAGTAGGTACTTAAAAATGCTTACCGACTAACCTTAAGTTAGTTAGTGAGCCAGATCCTCAGCACAATCATCATCATCATCATCATCATCATCATCATCATCATCATCATCATCATCATAGCTAACATTTATATAGCACTTATTACATACCAGGCACTGGGCTAAGTACTTTACAACTTTTTTCTCATTTGATCCTCACCACAATTCTGGGAGTTAGTGCTATTATTATTCTCACTTTACAGATGAGGAAACTGAGGCAGACAGAAGTTAAGTGACATGCTCGGGATCACAAAGCTAGTAAGCGTCTAAGTTCAGAGTTCAGGTCATCCCAACTCCAGGCCTGGTACTCTATCCACTGTGCCACCTGGCTGCCCAATACTTATTGGCTTCTCCTCTTATTGGAGACTAAAGAGTTGGAACAAATGATGGGAAGGAAAAAAAGGCCACAGACAAAGCCAGAACTAGTAGGGCATACCCGGATACAGTTGCTTTGGAAATAGCTGGACCTTGGTTGTCCTGTGCTGCCTATGGTTTCCTCTGGTTACAGCTCCAGTTCTGAAGTCATGAGATCTAGAAGCAGAGAATGAGGTCTAGAATGCTATAGGAGCTGCCAGTCCAATGGATTCAGCTCCTCTTTAACAGAGTAGAGGTCATTTCTACGGTAGCAAAGGTAGCTCCCAATCATGAAGACTGATGTGGAACAAACTGTATCATCAATTTGACATCCATAATTCCTGGTCTTGGGAAAGAGAGAGAGAATGTTCCAGGATTATCTGACCTGTTGCCAAACAAATGCTTCCCCAGGTCAGAAACTGTTATTGCATTTTCCAATTGTTGCTTCTCCCTTTTGGGAACTATTAGCTGTGAATTTAATACCAACACTGTGCCATAAGGAACAGTGGGTGGGATATAAGACTCAGAAGTAAATCTGCTCTTGCAAAACCCTCTGTTTGGGATTTTAAAGAAAGAATAAAACACATGAACAAATTTAAAAAGATGTTCGTGCCTCTGAGGCTCAGTCATATGTGTTTCTACTCTGAATTTTGGGCATGGGTGTGTTCCATGACAGCTGGTCAGGAGTCAGTCATATAACTGTCACTTAATCTAGGTGGAGGGTCCTCAGAAATGAGTGCTAATTATATGTGTATAACAGAGGTGGTATGGTACGCCAGGCTGTTTCTGTCTATCTGGGTCCCTCAATCCCCATGACTAACTGGTTGTCTAGATGGGTTTTCCACTATAAATGACCCTTTGCTCTGGGAAACTGTATCAAAGGATCTCTATATAATTCTTCCTTTATATTTTGAACTTTAAGTCTCCAGCCACAGGTAGTATTCTGGCAAAATACTGTACTATTAAATCTCAATCTCTCTCTCTCTCTCTCTCTCTCTCTCTCTCTCTCTCTCTCTCTCTCTCTCTCT
>NC_058130.1:666666150-666703722 GCF_016433145.1 Gracilinanus agilis | reverse complement strand
TTCCTCTCCCCCCTCTTCCTTTCCCCCCCTCTTCTTCTCTCTCTCCCCCTACCATCTCCCTTTCTGTCTCTGTCTCTGTCTCTCTCTCCCTCCCTCTCTCCTTCTCCCCTTCTCTTATATTTCTCTCTCTCAATTCTGTTGATACTCTCCCTCATATATACCTCCTCTTAACTGTCTATCCAAGAGGTACATTCAGAGTAACTCAGGACCTTCTATTCTAATCGGGAAGGTAACACATAATTGGAAAGGGCTGGAAAGAGGAGGGAGTGGGGAAACAGACCTCTAGGGGCATGGTCAGGAAATGACTGGGTTATGATATGGAAACCTGGTCCAAGATAAGATAAGGCAAAGCTCACTTCTCAGAACCAGAGTCCAAGGAGATAAGTTTAAGAATAGGAATACAGTAGGAAGCTGATGGTTCAAAGCTGACTCTCTCCTTGGAAAGGTGGAGGGTTGGAGGGAGTCAGCACTGTCCTTAAGATTTGGCAGAATGTAAAAGAATGTAGAAGATAAGTGAGTATACTGCCTTTAACTAGTGGCATAATGCTAAATGTTTAACAACTGGCTCTCCAGAAAAAAGAATATATGCATGATATACTTTTAAGTTTAATCTGCATTATTAACATTTTTCTCCATTCCTTTTTTTAAAACCCCCTACCTTCTGCCTTAGAACCAGTACTGTGTATTGGTTCCAAAGCAGAAGAGTAGTAATGGATAGGCAATGTAGATTAAGTGACTTGCTCAGGGTCACACAGCTAGAAAATATCTGGTGCTACATTTGAACTCAGGACCTCCTGTCTCTGGGCCTGGCTCTCAGTTCCCTGAGCCCCCAGCTGCTCCACTCTATTATTTTCTTAAGTTTAGGCAATCAGCAAAACAACAAATTAATCTCTGAATTATATTATTTGTCACATTTTCACTGAAAAATTAATAATTGGTCCTTTCAAACTGTTAAGAGCTGGCTTTGTCACACACCTGCCTTTATCCTCCAGAAGGAACTACTGAAGCCTAGATCCTAACATGGCTAGGAATATAGGATCTCACTTAACAGAACTAGCAAGCAGTACCTTATGACAACTGTTTTCACCTAACCTTCTCTTTCTCCTATTATTCAGAAGATTTCCTCTAAATGCTGCAGCTCCTAATTTTCTTTTTCCAGATAAACAAGAAAACAGAGCTTCCTTTGCCTCTCTTCTTCTGGAAGAAAGACAGGGGGACATCAAGGCTTATTCCTTATTCTTGGGAAATAACTGAAAAGATGCTTCTCTTTTACGACAAACTGTCTGTCTCTGTCTCTGTCTGGTTGTCTCTTTCTCTTTGTCTCTCTACCTATCTCTGTCTCTGGCCAGCTATCTCCGCTAAGCACCGGGAAGTCCATGTGGCCATATGTTAAGACAGGTTTCCACTGTCATACTCTTTTTAGATAGGATGCCAAATCTCTAAATGTAAAAATTATTATTAAGGATTCTAGTTTCTTTATATGACTTCTTTTAATGTATTTTACACTTTTCCTGGACTAGGAAATTCCCTTGATAATCTCTATTACATCTTATCTCTTAAGTAAAACCATGTTTCAGCTATCATGTGCTCTGCTGTCCAATTCCAAGGAAGATCTCGAGAGGACTGGCCCTCAACAAATGTGAGGTATGGCAATCTCATAACAGTAATCTTCGTAAGATCCAATAAATATTCATGAAGTCAGAAAAGCTAAGGCTATCCTAGCCTGCATGAAGAGAGCCACAGTATCAGGAACAAAGGAGTTTCAAGTCCGACTTTGTTCTGCCCTTATGTGATCCTACTTAAGAGTACTCTGCTGGAATCTGTGGGGCACAGTTAAGGACAGAGATCGAAGAGAATAATCAAGCTAGTGAGATGATGAAGGACCAGGTTTTATAAAGATAGGGACAGTAAAGTGATGCAGTGGATAGAGCACCAGGTTGGGAGTCAGGAAAATTTATCTTCCTGTGTTTAAATCTAGCCCCTGACACTTACTAGCTGTTTGGCCCTAGGTAAGTACTTGGCCCTGTTTACCTCAGTTTTCTCATCAGTAAAATAAGCTGGAGACGGAAAAGGCAAATCACTCTTTGCCAAGAAAATCCCAAATGAGTCCAGAAAGAATCAGAAGTGACTCAAACAGCTAAACAAATCTACAAGGATAAGTTGAAGAAGATAAGAAAGTTTAGCCTAGAAAAGAGAAAACCTAGGGGGGGACATGACAGCTAACTCTGCAAATCTGAAAGGCTGACCAGAAGAAAGATTAAACTTGTTCTGCTTGATCCTGAGACCAAAAGTCAAGAGTTGAGTGGCAGAGGCACATTCCCACCTGATGGCAGAGAACACTTCCTAAAGATTCAGGCAGTCGCCAATCAGAAGTTCCTTAAAGTTCCCCCTTACTGAAACAGAAGCAGACTAGAAGACTCTCGTCACTAATAGTGGAAGGGATTTGGGTCAGATAGATGTTGGACTAGACGAAGAGACACCACGTCGTACAGAATAATTCATCAGAGTTTTGAAGGCTTGTTGCTTACGAGCCTCATGTTTATCTTTGGCTGCAGTTCCATCTTGCTTTTGGAGGGTGGCGTTTTTAGGTAGAGGGCCCTCTATGCTTCTCATGGGCATATTACTCTCCTGAACAGATGAGCACTTAAGGGCTTCCTAGGTGTCAAGAACTGGGCTAAGCTCTAGAAATACAAATACAAAAGATGGTTCTTGCCTTAGAGAGCTTACAGTGGAATAAGAAGAAACAATAATATAAGAAAGTGGTGGCCAAGGAGGGCTATTTTAATTTGGAAACTTACTGAGATACCGAATAGAGCCATAATGGGGAGTGTATTGGCACAGCTTTTCCAAAAATAATGACAAAATTGATTCGATAATGATTTAATAACTAGAAAGCCTGGAAAGTGGGTAAGACAAAATATGAAGGTGAGAACAAGAAAGAGGGCTTAGAAGGGTACGTGCATGGCAGATGGCTGAGGAATGGAATGAAACATGGCTTGGACTAGGCCTAACATAATGGGTGATTATGACAAACAACAACAAGATAGAGGGTGGGAGATTTTAGCAGTAAAAGTTTTATATTATCCAGGGAATGCTTTCTGGTCTGAGTAGCAAAGCTTCTAAAAAGAAGATGGCCAGGGAGGAAAGTGAAGCACGACTAGAGTTGAGTCTAGACATAGTGAGAGAAAGGGACAAACCAATGAGGATAGCAGGAGCCCCAAATGGGATTCAAGGAGAAGGCTGTCCAGTACTTTGACTTTATTTTTATCTGCTATTAACATTATCCTGTCCAGCCCATGCAGTTAACAAATTATTCCTAAGATTTTATGAGGGGTGGGGAAAAGATAGTAGAATAATAGGAAGAAATAAGGTGAACTTCATCTCAAAATTCCTCCAAAGAGATCGAGAAAATATACCAACATCAATCCTGATGGGAAAAATCCAAGAAAAAAAAAATCACAGTGAGTCATTTGTCCAACTTAGATAGGCATTGGGGGACAGACAAAGTCCATGGATGTGATGCTGGGAAAGTCACTTTGTTTGCCTCAGTTTCCTAATCTGCAAAATGAGCTGGGGAAGTAAAGATAAACCACTCTACTTATCTTTTTGCCAAGAAAACCCCAAATGGGGTCACAAAGAGTCAATTGCACCTGAGAAACAACCAAAAAAAATATAGTGACTACATGAGGCCCTGTGCTAAAGACTACAAATATTGTCTCATTTGGTTCTCACAACAAAACTGGGAGGCAGGCACTATTATCATCTCTATTTTATAGCTGAAGAAACTGAGGCTAACAGACATTAAATTACTTGCTCAAGGTCATGCAGCTAGCAAGTATTTGATGTTGTATTTGAATTCAGGGCTTGATCTCAGTACTAGCTTCTAGCCTAGTCTGAAGATTGCCAAGGAATAACCAGGGCAAAGATCCCAGACCAAAAGAGGATTTAAGTTTTGTTACTCTGAAGCCAGCAGCAGCCTTCTATTGCTCGAAGCCAAACCCAGATCAGGACCTTATAGATCTTAGACCAGAAGGGTAATCAGACCTTTCCCAGAGTCAAACCACTTTGGGAGCACTGAAGTCTATAGATGTATTGCCTGAATTGTTTTTAAGAGCCAAGAATAACACAACGCCTAATACTTTTTTTCTTTTTTAAAACCCTTACCTTCCACCTTGGAATCAATACATTGTATTGATTCCCAGGGTCACACAGCTAGGAAGTATCCAGTTTTAAACCTTGGACTTCCCATCTCTAGGCCTGGCTCTCAATCCACTGAGCTACCCAACTGCCCCCTATACCCAATACTCTTAAGAAAGCATGAGTCAGATCAGACTAAACCTTACTTCCCTAAGTGTATGGAGCCCAGGCCTAACACTATGTCTGAAGTCAGAAAGTAGGCTGGAAAAATGTGAAAACAAAAAATAACTTCACAAGAAGCTATTATAGTGACAGGAATGTTTAATAAATAAAACCAGAAGAAGAAAATTATTCTAAAGCATCTACAAGCAAAATCTCAGAGAAAAATATAGCTTGGGCACAAATTCAACTCGAATTCTTAGAAAAAAATGAAGCAAGAGTTTTAAAATAGAACTAAAATATTTTTATAAAAAAATTAAGGACATTAGAGGAAATTTTTGGAAAAGAAATGAGAGCTATAGAAGAAAGAATTGGAAAGGAAATTGAGATTTTGGCAGAAGAGTTATAAAACCTTGCCTAAGCCACAAACTCCCTGAAAATTAGAATGAACTAAATAGCAAGAAATAATTCCACTGTTGTTAGACAACTAGAAATATTTTACCCAGTCAAAAGACTGAAAAAAAAATAAAAGAAAACATAAGGTATCTCATAGCAAAAACAACTGATCTAGAAAACAGATCAAGGATAAAAGTTTTAAGAACCATTACACTATCTGAACATCAAGACCAAAAGAAGGGCCTAATCATTTATTCCAGGAAATCTTATGAGAAAATTGTCCAGACAGCTTCTTAGAACCAGAAGACAAAGTAGGAACAGAAAAAAACCACCAGTCAGCTCCTAAAAGAAACCCCCAAATGAAACCTCCCAGGAACATTTTAGTTACAATCCAGAACTTCTAGATCAAAAAAGAAAATTCTTTAAACAATCAGAAAGAAAGAATTCAGTACCAAGAAGCCATAGTTAGAACTGACACTATTTTGCAGTCATCACAATAAAGGAAGAGAGAGTTAGAATATTATATTCCAGAAGGCAAAGTATATAGGCTTAAAGATAAGAATAATTTACTCAGCAAAATTGAGAATAATCTCATAGGGAAAAATTGACCTTTCATGCTATGGAGGGCTCCCAAGCATTCATAATGAAAAGACAAGAGTTGAAATTCTGGAGTCCAAATACAGGAATTAATAGAAATATGAAAAGCTAAACACATGAATAACAATAAAGGACTAAACTAGGTTAACTGCTTATATTCTAATATGGGGAGATGATACATGTGTCTCCTCTGAACTCTATTCATCAACAGGGTCATAAAGGGAGTTTAATTAGAACACCTGGGAGTGATTCTGTTATATCTTGATGAACTTAAAATAAGAATGGGAAGGGAAGAATAATATTCATTGTATGTGTATGTGTGTGTGGGGGGGGGGGGGAATGGACCAAGGGCATGGAAAGGAAGGTTAGAGAAAATTAACTCACATAATAAGGATACTCAAGTAGGAGAATACTTGACATTTGAACCTTACTCTTATCTGAACTGATCAAAGCAAGGAAGAAGACACATACATAATTACAAATGGGGACAAGAAAACATTAGGAGGGAAAGGGGAGAAGGAGGAACCAGAGGGTTTATAAATTAAGAAAGGGACTAATTGTAAGCAAAATAAATTCCAAGAATATTCAAAAAATTTTATAGCCCTTTTTTGAGGTGGCAATAAATCAGAATCTGAGGGACTGTCCATCAACTAGGAAATGGCTGATGAAGTTAAAATATATAATAGTGATAGAAGAAGATTGTAAAGGGGATGGGTTCAAAGAAATCTTGAGACTTCTATGAACTAATAGAGAACGATGAGAATGGAACCAGAACCAGGAGACCAATTTAGGTAGTGACAACAATACTGTAAAGACAAAACTCTGAAAGGCTTTAGACCTCTGATCAATAAAATGGCAGAATGAAACATATATGCATATATATGCACATATAATATATAAATATATATGTGTGAATATATAGATATTTTAACATATGTTTCTTTTATACATGATCATTATAGAAATTTGTTTTGTTGATCATACTTTTATGTTCAGTGTTTTGCTTTTCTTTCTTGGGGGAAGGGAGAGTAGGTTCTTGCTATTTGATAAAAAAGAAAATTTGATTTAAAAAAGAAATTATGACAAATCTACTCAAAGGGTAGATTGAGGAATCTACATTTTACTCTAAGAGCAAATATGAGAAACCTGGGAATGTTATTCTTTGTGGGCAAAATAATTCATGAAAAAATAACATGACATAAAACACACATAATTTTTACACATTTGATTTGTCTTGGTAGGAAAACTACAATGAAGAAAACAAACAAAAAAACAAAAACTTATCATGTATTTTCCCTCTAATCAAACTGATTTTGTAAAATATGATTTACTACATTAGTGACTCAGATGTCTCAAACAGGAACTTCAGTGGGTGGGTTTTATCATCCTGATGTCTTGATATAAAAGGGGAAATAATGTAAAACATAGAGGTTTTCTACTGAGAAAAATGAAAAGTCAAGAAGTGAGATTTAAATTCAATTGCTCCGTTTAAATGTGGTACAAATATAGTATAGCAGAGGCAACAGGAAGAAACTGGTAATAAGCCTTAAAACTAGTTTCCTAACCTAACTCAAATATTTTTGGCAATATATAAAACTGACACTTAAACATTAAGTAAATGGAGAAAAGAAAACCAGCGGGCCAACATCCATCCATTCATTCTAACAGGAAACAAGAGAGAGGGCCAGGAGTTTTTAAATACTTCTATGGTTTGTGGAACTGCTGGCACAGAATTGCCCTGGAATAATTTAAATGTTGTTCTCTTTCAGAATTGTATTATGCCTACTAAGAAAAACAAACCTTTCCGAGAACAGCACTGATGTCTTTTGTACTGAATTTATGACCAGGAGTCAAATTCCATGAATGCACAAAAGCTGAATCGTGTCTCCTCAGCTTGCTCAGGCAAGTACAAGAACTACTTTCCACTCTCACCTTGAAACCCCAACAGCAAATCCCTACCAGGTAGAACAGGGCCAAAAACCACATTTGTCACTGTCTTTACTTGATCTTCAACAAGCTAGGTCCAGCAGAACAAATGACCTTGACCCTACCCACCATGGTGCATTTGAACTGAATATGCATTTAGAAGAAATTTATCAACAGGACACCAGCCTAGGCTTTTTGTGATAAGATAACTTTTGTGATAGGATATATATATGTATATGTGTGTGTGCATATATATATATGTACATAAGTTATATATGAATATATAATGTATAAATTACTTTCTCTTTTATCCTCCCCTCCATTAAAAAAGTCAGTAAGAGGAATGTAATTGAAAGATGCATAGAGCAGGACATGGGGAAAGGTTTGGCAAGAAGCCATAGTTCAGAGCATTCCAAAAGTCTTAGTGAGATTTTAAGCTATTTGAAATTTATAACTGTATCAAGATCTTTGGAACACCTTGTTTAAGTAGGACAGTGAAGAAACTAGATTGGAGAGAGAAGAAAGTTGGCAGAAAATTAAGTGTTAATAAGGAAGGACCAAATTATGGAGAGCTTTTAAAAGTCAGGTAAGGGAGTTATACCTTGATTCAGGAGGGAATAGGGAGCTATTGAAGGCTATTAAAGACTTGATGAAAGAAATTATTCATTATTTTGTTAGAGGAATTAGTAGACTGGAAGAAAGTTTTGGATGATATAAATAGAATTCCTGGAAGTGGCGACAGATTGGTAAGGGCTCCTCTCTGTTACTGTCTCCAAAAGGAGCAGATAAAAATATTTACAGCTGCTGTTCTCATCAATCTTCTCCCACAGGTTACTGCCCTTTAGGTAACGTGACTATGCCTCCACCTCATCTTAAGCCACTACCATTTAACTGTTAGAATTTGTTAGATATTCAAGACTTGGGGAAAATGGGCAGAAAGCTTGGTGTGCTAGAAAATAGCCGAGTTTAAATTTATGGATGCTGTGCATAGGTGACACCTCTAATCAGACATAATATGTCGTGTGGTATTGACTGACTACACAGTCTCCAACCTTTTAAAATCATCAAACTTTTATGCCTAAGAATGAATGAAAAACCTTGGTTAAGTTTATAAAGTTTTAATCTTAAAGCTAATGCAAATTGTGATAACATACACCATACCTGTTTATATAGCCAAAGATCCATGTTAAAAGAAGGAAAAGTGGGTCAGAGATATTACTACTAAAACTAAAATTAGGGCAGTGTAGTGTAGTGGGGGCACAAAATTTCTTTTTCTTCCTTTTTTTTGTTCTTCCTCTGGGTCAGAGTTAAATTACTGTAATACATTTTCTGCCTATATGCTGTATATGAAATCGTGATGGTAGAGATTCAAATATGCCCTCAAACACTTACTGGCTACATACTTGGGCAAGTAACATCCCTTAGATTTATGTTCCTCTTCTGTAAAATGGGAAAATAATACCTGCAGTCGCTAGCTCAGAGAGCTGTTGTAGATCCCTGAATCTGCCTTTCCTCATTGTATACAGCCTATCATCAGGCTCCTTGACACCAGCTATCACTAGCCTAGGCATACCACTAGGTCACTTAAATTCACAAATCCTTCCTCATGTCAAGCAGGGGTGGGGATTTGTGTGGAAGTCAAGACCTGGGTTTGGAGCTCTTCTCTTCCTCTCCAAGGGAGGCTTCCATTCAAAGCTTCCAGATGCTTGAATCTCTTGTCCTGAAGTGGCTTCAGTATTTTACAGATGGTCCACAGGGCACTTTCTCAACTAATCTGAATCATACTTTCTGTGTAATGGATCTTGCATCTTATTATTTACTTTAAGTGAACTTGACTGATTGATTTAATTGACTTCTACCCTTATACCATTAAGGAATGTTTTGAAAAAACTAAAAATAATTTAAAAATCTGATAATTTCAGGGGGGAAAACACCTAAAATCAAACTGCATATCAAGAAAAACTATATAATAATGAATAATAATAGCTAACACTTAAAGAATAGCAATTATTTGATTTTTAAAAAATAAAATTGGAATAAGACTTTACATATAATATCTCACTTGATTCTCACAACAACCCTATAGGTAGGTGCTATTATTGTCCCCATTTTTTAAATGAGGAAACTAAGACTGAAGAGTAGTCAAATGACTAGTCCAAAGTCAAACAGTCAGGAAATGTCTAAGGCAGAATACATAATAGGCATTGGAGTCTGTGGTGAATTGGGCTCTCTTCTAAAGCATTCTATTAGAGAATTCAATAAAAACTTATTTTATTAGAGGATTAATTCATTAATTTTATTGTTGTTCAGTTGTTTTCAGTCAAGATACTAAAATGCTTTGCCATTTCCTTCTCTGTCTCATTTTACAGATGAGGAAACTGAGGCAAACAGGGTTAAGGGATTTGTCCAAAGTCATACAGGCAATAAGGTTTTCAGGCTGGATTTGAATTCATGAAGATGTCTTCCTGATTCGAAGTCAAGTGCTCTATCTACTGTACCACCTAGCTGCCTCAATTCAGTAATTACCCAGTTGACAATGCCTAGCACCCTTACACCAGCTATTCAATAAACATTACTCAAAGTGAATTGAATTAACCAGGTATTTAACTATGTGAAAAGACACATTTAACTGAGGGATAAATCCTTGTCTTTCCATAAGTACCCAGCTCAGTGGAAAGGAAAAGAAATATACTCAAAGTCAAAGAAATGAACAACCATAAGTTTCATAAACAAAGAACCTGCCCAGTACAAACCAAGGCAATCTTCCAAAAATAAACTCTGCTAGGTACATCTCTGTGGAAATAAAATAGAAAATCCTTCCTGTGGCCAAGTGTTCCATTACAAATTGAAATGTTCAGTCCTGGCATGCATACAAATTCTCGCCCTTTTTTGATTCCAGCCAATTTTCCTTCTTCAAGTCTCTTTGGTGTTGTGCCCACCACCGCAATGCCACAGGGACAGCACTGAACTGTAAGACAAGCCCACACTGCCAATAATCCTTCTGTATGGCTCTCCCCACCCCAATTCTGTGGCTTCCCACCATCTAGTGAGCTTGGTTCCCCAGGAGACTCCACAACCTTTCAAGAGCAAGATGAAGGCTGAGCTTCTAGCAAAGACTGGCTCATATTTCTGAGGCTGGGAAGTCAACCATGCTCTTTGCTACTTTTTAATTCCTACCTGCTGCTAACTTCTCACTTCCTGGGGTGCTGGCATGTTCATAGAAGGAAAAGCGGGGAAAAGAAGTCCTTCTCTTTCCTCACCTCTCTGGAACATGGGAGAAAAGTTGAAAAACTTTCCTTCTGGATCCTGTCTCACTGGAATTTTGTGATGCTCCTCTCTCCAGGCTTCTTCATAGGATAATCATTCATATGTATATGGGTGGATGCACCCCAAAGGCTCGGTCACTGGTCCTTTGCTTTTCTAGCTATATTCTTTCTTCTTGGTAACCTCATCAGTGATCATGGATCAACTTTATGCAGAAGACTCCCATATATAAACAATAATTATTGTTTAACATTTATATAGTGCTTACTATATGCCAAAACTTTGCTAACTGCTTTGCAATTATCAAGCCACCCTGGGACAATGGTGCTATTGTGACTCCCATTTTATAAATAAGGTAACTGAAGCAAGCAGAAGTTAAGTGTCTTGCCCTAATTCACACAACTATTAAGTGTATGAGGTCAGATTTGAATAGCACTTAGCACAATGTCTAACACATAGTAGGTGCTTTTAAAACACTTATTCATTCATTATAAGTATATCTTCCTTTATTCAGTTTTGAAGACATTACAAATTGAAGGCTGGTGCAGCCCTGCACTGACTAAGTCTATCGATGCCATCTTTCCAAAAGCATATGCTCATATTATGTCTTTGTGTCACATTTCAGTAATTCTTGCAATATTTTAAACTTTATTATTATTATATCTATCATGATGATCTGGGACCAGTGATCTTTGATGTTACTATGGCAAATGTTCTGGGGTGCCATGAACTGCATCCATGTTCAATGTTGTTGTAATTTACCACAGCCACCCTAGCCTTTGGCAAAACCACTACCCTGGTCAGTCAGCAGCTGTCAAGATTGAGGCAAATCCCTCCACTAACAAAAAGATTACAACTCGCTGAAGGCTCAGATGATGGTTAGCATTTTTTAGCAATAAAGTATTTTTAAGTTAAGGTATGTATATTTTTTAGATATAGCCATATCACACATTTAATAGACTATAGTATTGTGTAAATATAACTTTTATATGCACTGGGAAAACAAAGAATTCATGGTGATTTGCTTTATAGAGATATTCGATTTATTGCAGTGGAATAGATCTGACCTTGAAATCTCTCTGAGATATGCCTGTATCTCTCCCCCTCTCATTTGGATTCTACACCTCCATCTTCCCACTGACCACTTCCACGTCAATGACCCCAAAGGCATCTCAAATGCAAAATGTCTAGTATGTCATCAGCCTTATTCACATCTTTTCCTAACTTCCCTCTTTCTTTTGAAGGTACCACCATTCTTCCAGTCACTCTGATCACATAATCTTGGTGTCACCTTCATCTTTCTCTCTTCCAATCAGATGCTAAAAATTGTTGACTCGTCCTTTACAACATTTTTCAAATTCATCCTTTCCCTCTTCTTGAACAAAACCACACTTATTCAGGGCCTCAATACCTCTCTACCTCTTGTAGCTAAGTGATGCTGTAGTTAAGAATCCTGAGCCTGGAGACAAGAAAATCTCAATCCAAATCTAACCTCAGATACTTAGTAGTTGTGTGATCCAGGGTGAGTCACTTGTTTGCCTCAGTTTCCTCAATCGCAAAATGGGGATATTAATAGCACCTACCTCCAGGGTTGCTGTGAGGACCAAATGAAATAATACTTGTGCTTGGCACTGAGCTTGGCACACAGTAGGCACTTAATACTTCCCCCACTCCTTTTTCTGTTTGCCTGGGCTATTATAATATATATTTCTTTTCTTCTATCCAGCCTCTCTATTCTCCTTCTCCAAACTGTCCTCCACACTGCTGCCAAAATGTTTGTCTGAGAAGGGAATGAGTACTCCTCGACCTGGCATGGAACTAATTGTCCAAGAAGTAGAGTGATGGTCTGGTTCTGGAACCAAATCCCTGGTTAGGCAGTTAGAACTGTTAGAACAGTTAGAAAACAGTAGTGTGGGTGCAGCTAAGTAGCAAAGCGGAGTGAATGCCAGACCTATGGTTTGGAGATCCTGGGTTCAAATCTGTCCTTAGACACTTCCTAGCTATGTGACCCTGGGCAAGTTACTCAAACCCAGTTGCCTGGTCCTTACCACCCGTCTTCCTTAGAACCAATACTTAGTATCAATTCTAAAACAGAAGGTAAAGGTTTTTAAAATTAATTTTAAAACAGAAAGTTAAATTTAAAAAAGTTTTAAATTAATTTTTAAAAAGAAATTAATATTGACATTTAATCTATCTCCATCTTTGCACAAAATGTAACCTCATGCCTGAAATATTTTTCTTTCCTTACCTCTGTTCTTTGGAATCCCTAGTCTCAACGCTCAGCTCAGTTTTCTCCTATAAGGAATCTTTCCTAATTTTTCTGATTGTTCATGTTGTGCTTGAAAACACTCATTTTGAATTTCTAATATCTATATACTATGCTTACTCATTAGTATATAGCTAGGTTCCCCAATGAGAATGTAAGTAAGCTCTTTGAGATCGGGGCGATATTGGTTTTGTCTGTATATCTTTGCAGCTAGCACTTTGCAGTGTCTGACACACAGGAAACAGTTAATAAATTTAGTTGAATATGACTCTGTATTGTCATGTGATAATGATATGATAATATGATAATAACCCATTCAAAGTTCAAACAAAGTACTTACCTATGAGGGGAACCAACTTTACAAAATATTTACTGACTTAAAATGCACCAAGCAATATATGTAATGAGGATATGTTGTATTCATGAGTAGGCAATTTACAAAGCTCGGAAACATTGTGGTAAACAATATAGACTGAATGGAAAATAATGGCAAACGCAGAATTGGCTGAGGGGAACAAGAAGGAAAGTGGGTGTTGAGGTATCTTCATTCAGAATGAGAAAAGGAACCTTGATGAGAATGGGAACAGAGTCATAGGTGAGACACAGCACATAGGAACAAAACTAAACCAAGGCAAGAGTCATTTAGAAGGGGAAGTGGACAGAGAGAGCCAGGCCTGGAGAAAAAAGGTCCTGGGTTCAAATGTGACATCAGACCTTCCTCCCTGGGTGACCCTAGGCAAGTCACATGACCCATTGCCTAGTCCTTACTTGGAACCAATATTTAGTATCAATTCTAAGATAGAAGGTAGGGTTTAAAATTAATTTTTTTAACCCTTACCATGAGTGTAAGAGTGAGGGGAAGGGCAAGTTGAAGATGGCAGCAGGACAAAAAGATCTTGGGCAGAGCTACGTGATGGCACCTGATAAAGCCACAGACTGATAACAATAGGTTGATACAAAAAACTATTTGGAAAAAGACAAGAGAGACATACCTTCATTCCAGCGGCTGCTGCTGGGCCACTGGGATCCACAGCTTGTATATGACAGGGCTTACTTCCTCTTACAACAAAGCCCCATCCCACTGCATCCCCAACAATCTAGGACCCGCAGGAGAAGGGGAAAAAAAACAGTTAGGAATTCTTAGAAAACATTTTATATTTGCCTTTCATTTCAAGTAGGATTGAAAATCAATCAATTAAACATTTATTAAGCACCTATTGTATGCTAAGCACTGTACTAAAGTGCTGGGAAAAAAGAAGAAAATAAAGAATTATTACTTATTTATCCAGATTCAGCTTAGGTTTTCTCACAAGAACCTCATGAGGTAGCAGGTATGTTCCAAAGTAACCCATTTTATAGATGAGAAAACTGAGGTTCTGAAAGAATGAAAGGCTCGCTTACAGTCATACCTCTATAAGACATCAGCTCTTGACTCTAGATCTTATACTTTCCCCATTATACTGTGGGTTTTAAAATATTGTGGCTAGAGAAACCGCATCCCCCAGCATGCCCCAAGGATCCCTCCCCCTTACTTCCTGGGGTTAGGTCTATATAAGGACCAATCCCAAACCAAGGAGGGACCTTTGAGAAGCAGCTTAGAGCTCCAGTTTTTTTCTTCCTTTTAAATAAAGTTTAAGTTAGATCAAAGAAAGAGTTTGTTTTCCTTTATTCAATACTAAACTGCCTCTCTCAAGCAAAGGATATGATGAAGCTCCTTACATCTGAGCAGATCTTTTTGCCTACCTTGAATGGATCATAGATATCAAGATAACTTAGCAGAATAATAATCATCCTAATGGCTGATATCTATCTATACAGTATGCAAGGCTGTATTGTGTTGAGTACAAAGGTTTTGTCTCCAGACTAGCCACTGGACCTCCAAGTACCTCCTAGGCAACTCTTTGAGACTCTCAAATATAGATGAAGGACCAGACTAATGTAGGTAGACCTATAAAAATAGGTCTACACAGCGGAGGAAACCCAAAATTGGCTCTCCTCAAAGTTTTCTTTATGGAGGTGTGGAAATGACCACAATAATGTAAAAAGAACCAATGCTGAATGACACTGGAATTTTGGTTAACATAATAATCAGACTTGACCTAAGAAGTCTGGAAATAAACCATACCCACTATCTCTTAGAGGAAAGTGGTGGACTACAAGTGTAGAATGAGGCATATATGATCAAGCATGGCCAGGACATTGGTTTGATTGGTTTAACTCCACTTCTTTGTTATAAGGAATGTTCTGCTTGGGAGAAAAGCAGATTTGGAGTGTGAAAAGATTTTTTTTTTAAAAAAAAGCATCAATAAAATAGTTAAAAAGTTATAGGGAAGGACTTTATTTGTATGCAGATCATATTCTAAAAGTCTGTAAGTTGGCTGTTTCAAACACATTTCCTCATAAAATGATATTATATTTATAATGGTTAAATTCCCATGCTAGCTTGCAAGCATTTAACCCATAAGGTAGCTAAGACAATACATGTTGTAATGAAAAATACAAAACACTTATGTAAAATAAAAACACTAATAAAATTAATCTTATTTTGAGCATTGGTGCTTGTGAAAAAGTAAGTTTAAAACCAAGGGAGAAGAATATGAAGGTGAATTGAAAGGTTTGGTGATTCGGAAGTGAACTTTTTTTTTTAAAACCCTTGTACTTTGGTGTATTGTCTCATAGGTGGAAGAGTGGTAAGGGTGGGCAATGGGGGTCAAGTGACTTGCCCAGGGTCACACAGCTGGGAAGTGGCTGAGGCCAGGTTTGAACCTAGGACCTCCTGTCTCTAGGCCTGACTCTCACTCCACTGAGCTACCCAGCTGCCCACGGAAGTGAACTTTTAAAGGTTTGGGAGGCATCTAATTCCATTTAAAAGCATGCAGCGTTTCCTTCATAACAGTGTATCATTGTCATGACCTCACATTTAGCCATTATTTCTTATCACAGAAACTGAATAGGAAAATGGTGACAGAGAAGAAAAGGAACTAAGGAAGAAAAATAGGCATGAAGAGAAGACTTTCCCAAGATAATTGGGGAAAATTTCAAAGAGAAAAAGAAAAAAGAGAGGAAGAGATCTAAAAAGATATAGGGACAGCAAGGTGACTCAGTGAACAGAGAGACAGACGTAGAGACAGTAAGTCCTGGGTTCAAATCTATTGTCAGACACTTCCTAGGTGTGTAAACCTAGCTGTGTAAGTCACTTAATTCTACTTGCCCAGTCCTTACCACTCTTCTGCCTTGGAACAAATACTTAGTATCCTTCTAAGACAGAAGGTACGGGTTTAAAAAAAGGGGGAAGGATATGGATATGCCCTGGAAAAAGTGACAGTATGAGCTGAAATTGATTATATTCCAAATAAGGAAAGTTGAAAGAAAATGGAAAAGTTTGGTCTATGCCCAGTCTTCATGAGGAAGAAAAGAAACAGAAAGGAAAACATTTTGGGATCAAATTTTATTATTCACCAGGCCAAGCATAAAGGATCATTATCCACCTGAGCCACTTTTGTTTTCTTATATTTGAAAGAGATGGTGGTGATGGTAGAACTATCTTATAGAATTATATAATCACTTAAGAGTTAAAAGGAAATTCAGTGGCAGCCTGGTCCAATCCATACACAAAAGAAACCCCTGCTAAAACCTACCCAACAAATGGTGGTTGTTCAGCCTTTGCTTGAAGACCTCCATTAAGAAGGAACTCAGTACCTCTGGAAGCAGTCCATTCCATTTGGGGATATTTCTATCTGTTAGGAAATGTTTCCTAACGTATGTGATTGCTTGTGTTCAGAATGATCACAAGCATCACAACTCTGGTGGATGTGATTAAGATAAGACTATATTATCAAAAGCACTGTTTCCCTTCATAGACTCATGATAGTACTTGAGAAGGGTCCTCACAGGCCATCTAATTAAAACTTCTTCACTTATAAGTGAGGAAACTGAGGGACAAAAAAAATTAAGTGATTTAGGTTGCACATAGGCAGTAAGGAGCAGAATGAGGATTCAAACCAATGTGTACTGATTCTATATTCAATCCTTCTTCCCTGGCACCATGCTTTTATGAATACAGCACAAACTATCTGCTTTTTCTTCTTTCTTTGGCAATCTCCCATACCTATCCTTCTAATTTATCTAGATTTTTCTTAGAATTTAACTGCAGTTCCAGAAAATTGTACTTTTTATATTTCAAAGTGTAATTATATTTGGATAATGCATTTTAAGGTTAAAAGCATATACTCAACAGAACATGGAACAATGCAATTATAATTGCAACATTTTGAGTACTTTTTTCAACAAATGTGAGATCTAAATGCCCAAAGACAAGAAATTTTTAGATAATTAGTTGTTATTAGTATTAATAATTGCAGTAGTGATACAGCAATTCTAAAACATCATCAATAACTATAATTTTATCAACAATTATAACAAGAGCACTTTGAGGTTTACCAAGTTCTTTATATATTATTAACTCATTTACCTAACTTAAGTCATTACACCAACACAAAATCAGAAAGTCACTTTCACAACATTTTACAATCCATACACCCCATGGCATAGGAAAATAACCAAAGGGACCTACAGTGAAAGTCTTTCTTGCATAAGGAGCCCCAGGTGTCAGGAGTTCTTCAGAAGTCACTGGTCTCTTTAACACTGTGAAAACAGACATATGTTACTTAATAGAAGCTTTAGGAAGCAGGTTCATATAAAATACACTTTGCTATTTTCTCCAGATCTCAGAATTTGTGAGTTTTTCCAATTTTAATTTTCACAAGGTTTTTGATATAGATCCAAGTTCAAAAGGCCTTCCTTATTCAAAGAAAGATACAGATAGTACATGAAGACATAGTGTACCACCATGGCTGTACTCTTGATCACTAATTACTTATTAATATGTTTTCCTTCATTTCCTTAATATAGTGAAAAATTCTATGACTTCAATGAAACAAACCTCCCATTCAAGAAGCAAAATTTCCTCTTTTCATAGCCTTTGAGATGGCCTGCCAATCGATCACAACTTAATTAGTTTAAGGATTGCAACATTTTCTTCTTTAGCTCCACATTAATATTGAGAGTACTCCAGAAAGCCTTAATGATTTATACCATAAAAAGTCATAAGAAAATAGTATATGTTGTAGAATCACAAACATTTTTTTAAAAGCTGGAAGGAATCCTAGAAATGATCCAGGCCAACCTCCTCATTGTACAGATGAAGAAAATGAAGTCCAGGGAGAGATGAAATTACTTAGCTAAACCCACAAATATTTCTGAATGCTACATGGCAAAGCTCAGTTTTTTACATTAATACAAATGCTCACCTATTTGGGAGTATTTCATTCCCATATTACCTTTATAGATTTTGTGACGGAGGCAAAATTGGGGATTCCTTAGAACTAGAAAAAAAATCCTAAAAATTTTGAGCTGCATGTCAGCTTTGTTCCTAAGATAGCAGGTGATAGCAAAACAGCCCTCTAGCTTCTAGTTTTGTTGTCTCTTGAATGAGGACAGGAAAAAGAGAGGAGTAAAAATAATCCCTCTATGTTAATTCAGGCCCTCATAACTTCTTGCATGTATTTTTTTTCCTTTTTTTTTTAAACCTTTACTATCTGTCTTAAAATCAAAACTGTATTTTGGTTCCAAAACAAAAGAGTTAGTTATATGGGTTAAGTGACTTGTCTAGGGTCTGTTGTGAGGAAGATTAGTTAGTAATTAAGTATTACGGTTGACCTAGCAGGAAGGACTGGAGCTAGAGCATTCCAAGATGGAATGAAGGAGCAGGAAGAAGCGGCTTGTGCCCTGAGAGAGACTCCATTAGGGGTTGGCACAAACTGTTGTTAGCCCTGGGAGATCTCAGAGTAAAGGACACCCTGCATCCTGATTTCCCTGGGATCCTGAGTGGTGGTGGTTTCAAACAAGGGGACAAGAACTACAGAGCAGCACCAAGGGGAGAGGAGAAGTTTGGGATCTGGTGGACAGCATTTCAAGCACACTCACTCTAATTGGTACCTTGGACCATTTTGGCTTTTGACATCCTGAGATCATCTGTGGATAACCGTGAGAAACCCCAAAGCTACCCTCAGCCCATAGCTCTGCTGGTCAAACCCTGGCTGGAACCAGGTTTGATGCAGCCTCCCAGTGACTCCATTACTGCTCCTTTGGGCTCTGCCTGCTAGATCACTAAGATTAGAATAGAGAAGTCTTCCCCTTGCCCTGTGGTTTTGTCATTAGGTTTTAAGTATAGAAATCCCTTTCCCACCTTTTAGTTAAACATAATTAAACCTGTTAAAACCTTTTACCTTGCCTGCTGGTTTCTAGACTCTGGGCTAGGGGAGCTGGGTGACAGTTGAGGCCAACTGCCTTTCCTGTGTTAATCCAGTGAACTCTGGTCTCCCCATCCTGGTCCAGTCTCTCCTACTACCCAGAGTGTGTACCCACAACCATTTATATTTATTGTAACATCCCTGGTGCCCTCCATTATCTATTTTCACAGGTCACATAGCTAAGAAGTTTCTGAGGTCACATTTGGACCTAAGATCTCCTATCTCTAGGCCTGGTTCTCAATCCACTGAACTGCATGCATTTTCCCAATAGACCTCTAATTGTTCTTTTGGCTTTTAGTCTCTTCCCTTTCTAATGCATCTGCCAAATTAATATTCCCAATACACAGATCTGATTATGTTACTTTCTTGCTCAAAATTTTAATGTTTCCTTATTTCTTCTAGGATCATCAAAATCATCAAATAAGAACATTTGCCTCATATTTAAATTTGGTTCCCACCTACCTTTTTGATATTATTATACATTATCTCATTTCATATACTCCCTCATTCTAGCCAAAATGATCTATTAGCTGGTTTCTATATATAGCCTTCCATCTCCCACTTAAGTGTACCCCATATTTAAGAAGCATTCCTTCCCAATTCTGCCTCCAGGAAAATCTAGTTTTTCTTTTTCTTTTTTTTAAACCCTTAACTTCTGTGTATTGGCTCCTTGGTGGAAGAGTGGTAAGGGGTGGGCAATGGGGGTCAAGTGACTTGCCCAGGGTCACACAGCTGGGAAGTGTCTGAGTTCAGATCAGGGGCCACCTTCCATGTGAGGTGCAGTTTTTAGCACACTCCCCCTCTTAAAATTGTTGTTGTTTCCCTCTTAGACTGAACTGTGGTTCAGTTGTATCTGACTCTTCATGACCCCATTTGGGGTTTTCTTGGCAAAGATACTGGAATGGTTTGCCATTTACTCCTATAGCTCATTTTTACAGATGAAGAAACTGAGGCAAATAGAGTTAAGTGACTTGCGTGGGGTCAGATTTGAACTCACAATTTTCCTGACTCTAGGCCTGGAACTCCATCCACTGTGCTACCTAGCCTTCCCCCTTTTAAAGTTATTTTGTATTTATTTTACTGTTTCATGACTACTAAAATTAATTACTGGCTTACCACAACATACTATATCTCCCATCCCCAGTACAATGTAAGTTCCTGGAGGGCAGGGACTGTTTTATATTTTTTCGCCTTTCCATCCTTATTACTTCATCAGGGCAAGCCAAAAAAAAACATTTAATACCTGTCATGTACCAGGCATTGTGCTAAATGCTATGCAGGGAACAACAAACATTTAATAAATTCTTGTAGAATTAAGTTGAATTAGCCTACTTCAGAGAACATTGACAGACTATGTTCATTCATAAAATAACTATAGCTTAAGCAATAATTTTCAAATACCCAATGCCACCCCCTCGCTTAAGACAACCAGAAAGTTGCAAAATGAACTCGAGCTCACCTAATTTTTCCTGAAGCCTTTCCTTTTAAATGGTAAAGTATTCAGCACATTTTTATCTGGGCTTCAAATCCCACCCACTTCTTCCTTCCTCATCCTAAC
Organism: Gracilinanus agilis; assembly: GCF_016433145.1. Taxonomy (NCBI): domain Eukaryota; kingdom Metazoa; phylum Chordata; class Mammalia; order Didelphimorphia; family Didelphidae; genus Gracilinanus; species Gracilinanus agilis. Next base: position 666,683,108 of record NC_058130.1, on the reverse strand, counting down.
TTATTAGTGACATTCTGCTGATGGAGAAAACAGATACTGCTGAGTGTTTCTCAATGACTCGTCACCTTTTGGCAATGGGTTTCTCTCTTTTCATTGTTAGCTCAGCTCTGGTTTTCTTGAGCTGACTAATATTGGGAAGAACCAAATAGGAGACCCTGAAACACTCCCTGGAGAAAAACTGGATAAAGTTTGCATACCTAAAAGGACAAATTAAATAAAAATTTAGATTTTTGGAATCACTGACTCTTCCAGAATTTGAACTGCTTCCAAATCACAGTAGATTAAAAAGGATTCAATTAGTTAAACCTGTGATGAATTTAAGTTAGCTATCAACATCTTCCCTTATAACTCTATTGGCATTTTCAAAACTATAGGAAAATAACTTAGAATTAAAACCAATAGCTTATTTTACAGCCCACTAATAGAACAATAAAATATTTGTCCAGGGGAGTAAAATGTCAGTTTTGCACCTAGTAATTAAAATTTTGCTTTTATTTACTATTCAAGGCATAAAAGATATCTGCAAAACAGGGCTAATAGGAACACCTACCTCACAGGGTTACACTAGAGATCAAGTAAGATAAAATGCTATAAATGTTAGTTCCTAAAATTTTTCATATGTTTACAAACTTGAATTAGGCTTCTGATTTGATGGACCCATTTTTAAGCACTCAAGTTCTTCTTCTCCTCTTAAGCAACACTCTGGGTATTCTGTTCCTAGGCAAAGGTATAGAAATCCAAAGGCAAATTACTTACTGGGGGCCAAGCAGAAGGCTGGTGAGCTGAACTTTCTAGCCCATCTAATGAATTTTTATAGCCAGTTCTCTGAAAAACTAAAATGGACCATTAATAATGGTGCTTGTTCTATACCTGTGCTTTGTCAATTATTTTCAGTCATGATCAACTTTTCATGACCCCTTCTGGGGTTTTCTTGGCAAAGATACTAGAGTGGTTTTACACTTCCTTTTCCAGTTCATTTTACTGATGAAGAAACTGAGTTAAACAGGGTAGGTGGCTTGCCCAGAGTCACACAGCTTGTAAGTGTCTGAGGCCAGATTCGAACTCAGGAAGGTGAATCTTCCTTGACTCCAGGCCCACCTCTCTACCTCTCCTATGCCACTGAGCTGCCCCTCTACACCTGCTCAGGACTGATCAAAGGTACCAGGGGACATAATAAAGTCCAGTTAAGTAATGATCTCTTCATTTCCCATCAATTTGATTAGCACCTCTATGTTAATTCTTGAGAATTAATCTACCTATCTTGTCCTCGTCTCTCTACTCACTTCCAATTTCTTATCTCTAATTGCCTTTCAAACATCTTTAAATGATTTGAAATATCCAGTAGACATCTTCTTTAAATTTTTAAATTTACTTATTTGTTCATTATGTTAAAATGCCCAATTAAATCTCTCCTCCCCTACCCCCACCCATTTGAGAACCAGTAAACATCTTAAACTCATCATTTTCCCTCCTAAACCTTCCACTTTCTCTATTACTCTCAAGGGAAACACTATCCTCCCAGGCTCTCATAATATCTAACCCCTTCCCCATAACCAATATTTTGCCAAAGCCTGTAGATTTCGCTTCCTTCCCTCTGACAATGCCACCACTCTGATGTAGTTCATTATCACCTCACTTCTTGACTATTGCAATAGTTTGCTGGTGGGTCTGTCTGCCTCAAGTCTCTCTCTACTATATTCTAGCCTCCATTTAGATGCCAGAGTGATTTTCCTAAAGCCAAAGTTCAACCATGTCACCCCCTGCTCAATAAACTCTAGTGGCTCCCTATTACCTCCAGAATCAAAAACAAAATCTTAAGTTTGGTGTTCTGGGTCCTTTACAACCTACCCTCCACCTACCTTTCCAATCTTTCTACACCTTACTGCCCACCACATACTCTTTAATTCAGTGACACTAGCACTAGCCTCCTTGCTGATGCTTGAACAGGACACTGTCTGTCCCCAGACTCCAGACATTTTCCCTGGCTATTCCCCATGCCTAGTATGCTCTCCTTCCTCATGTCTGTCATACTGACTTCCCAGATTTTCTTTAATTCTCAGCTAAAATCCTCTCTTCTATAGGAAGCCTTTCTCAGCCCTAATGCTAGTGTCTTCCTTCTGTTAATTATTTCTTCTTTTTCCTGTATGTAGCTTGCTTCTACATATTTGTTTGCTTTTTGTTTCTTTGACTGTCTCTCTCACAGTCCCATTAGACTGAAAGCTCTTCAAGGACAGAGGCTGTGTTTTATCTCTTTGCATAGTACATAGTATACACTTAATAAATATTTATTGACTATTGACTGATCATCTGTTCATTCCCTGTATTGACGTGTGCATGTGGATACACATACATATGCTATATGTGTGCATATGTATGTATTATATATATACATATATATATCTGTATTGAGCATTATACATCCTTCAGACCAGCTCATTATAGAATCATGACATTTTAAGACCACAAGAAAGATTAGATATCCGTCTCTTACAACCCTTCATCTTACAGACTACAAACTTGAAACTATCCAATGTTATTACTCAATTGGATCTGTGACTTCATCAGTTTTGAAAAGAGGCTACTTTTCCCCTGGACATGGACATGTAGAGAGTTTTGGCAGTATTTCTACTTCAGTAGATACAAACTACTGAGTTTGCCACCAACCGACTGAGAATATTCAAATGCTCGAGTGGATTTGTGATCTCACTGATTCAGGAGGTCCCCTCAATGATCCAAATCACAACACATCCATACTTGTCCATCCTTTGTGACTCCTATCCATGTCCCACCCAGAGGCAAAGAAGTGGCATAATGAAGGATAGGAGCAATTTACTAGCTCCATGATCTTACACAAATCACTTCACTGCTCAGACTCAATTTAGTCATCCATAAAACAAACACAATAAGAGCTCCTTTACTCTCACTGTTATCTTATGCTGTAAGGATAAAAAAAATGAAATGCTACCTATATGTTAGCTATTGTTAATAATAATAAATCTATCACAGGCAATCCACTCAACATGCTAGAGATCTACCTTCCTTTCTCCTGATATTCCAAGGATAATGATAGTGGTCTGGCTGCCCACCTAAGACCTCCTCCCCCTTGCCACTTGACCAGCCCATCTTCTTTTCTTAGCATACAATTCTTGATGATTTCTTATACTATCGTTCTTCCACTTTGGTCAGATGTTATAGCCTGCTTCCACCCACTCTGTGCCTGTTCTTTGAGATTCATTTTAAATCCTTTAAAAATTCATATTCCATATGTTGCTGCTACATTGCAACAGCTGTAGAACATTAAGATGAAAAGGCTAAGCCTTTGCTTTTACAGGGGAGATAGTAGAGGAAGATAACATTTACTAAGTGCTTATGATGTACCAGGTACTACTCTGAAAGCTTTATAGATATCTCCATTTGCTGAGGAAACTGAAACAGAGGTAAACTGACGTGTCTAGGACCATACGGCTGGTTAAGTATCCAAGGCTAGACTTGAATTCAGGTCTTCCTGACTCCAGACCCAGAGCTATCCACTGTGCCCCCTAACTGCTGCTAGATTTCATGGAAAGCATAGGGCTTTTAAGAGAGTCTTGCAATTTCCAAAGACAGTTCTACCAACTCTCTTCCTCTTCCTTTTCAACTCTGGCCCAATTTATCATCCACATATACTGTCTGTTCCTAACATACATAGTGATGGCCAAGGTCCACTGGGTGTCCATCCAAATGCATATTGTATTCTAAGCAATAGGCATTCTTTATCCCCTTGATCTTTCTTTCCCAAGTGGATAGGCAAGCCAAACTCTTGAGTGATGACAGATCTCTTCCAGGAGGCTCTATATTATTCCTGCACTTGATGTAGTCAATACAATATCTTGTAGAAACAGAAACATCTGGAAGATCTCAGAATCCATAGGGAATCCCTCCTCAACTTGGACTCTACCCTGAAGCTTTCTAATCATGATGGCAGACACCTCTGGTTGGCACATGTCCTCCTGGTTTATGCCTCGCCAGATGTAATTAAGTGCTTATGATGCACCAGGCACTGAGCTAAGAGCTCTACAGGTCATTGAAGGGTTATCTATTGTGATATCTATTAAAAGTCATCAAACAGGTTAAGGTCATCTGTTGTGATATCTTTCTAGGAATATATCACTAAGATCAGAGGATGATTGAACAAAGTTATATATGGTTAGATCATTCCAGAAATACTGAATGTTTTTAATGTACGTATGGAAGACCTCACTGAAAAAAAAATCTGTAAGACATCATATTGCTTTATCAAATCATGTTTTTTTAAAATAATAAAGAAACAAACACAGTGAGCTCTTATATTCCTACATTGTTTAGTCAGTTTGAAATGGTAAAGATGTGTTTTTACCTGCAAAAGCCTGCACTCCTTTCTAATACTTTCACCAAAAGATGCCCTCAGTTTGTAATCTTCATAAAGAATTTATGTACATGGGAGAACAGACATATAGGCCAATAGCTAACAATGATTTTTCTGCTGCCTTTTTTCTTTTTTGGTATCAATAAGGGCTGAGATTTTCCCCCACTCCTCTGAAACTTTCCCTCCTTCAGAAACTTTACATATGGATTCTTCACCACCTTGAAAATTATATCTCTTCCAACATATACTTGGTCCAAGTTGGTCTCCAAACAAGGTCAATTAATAACCCTACCTTTTGGCTGGCCATATGCACAGGCAGAATACATTAGAACCTAAGTGATATGAGTTGATAAAGAAGGAAATGGCAAACCACTCCAGTATCTTTGCCAAGAAAACTCCAAATTGGATCATGGAGAGTTGGACACAACTGAAAACAACTGAACAATAAAAAATGTGAGTTGGCATATCAAAATCTGGCAATGACCCATTACAATAAGTGGCTGGTTGAGAATTCATGAAACACTTATTGCCTTCAGCAAAGAAACTGAGAGTTGCTGCAATCTTGGAGTGGGAGGAAAAGGAGAAAGTATTAAGCCATTATCGGCCATTAATATCTTAATAAGAATCAGATAATCAAACCAAGTAATCACTTGGCAGGACTCTGAGGGAGTAGGACAAAAGCTTTCATCCATCAACTAACGCTTACTGAAGGCCTTCTATGTGCAAAACTTTGTTTGGGAGATTTAGGGAAGGGGAAGGGCAAAGTCTAGAGTACGATTTATTAACTTCTTTTCATCATGATCCCCTTTGGTGAAATCAAGAAACTTCTTAGAAAAATATTTTTAAAATGTATTAATATAATATACAGGATCACAAAAGCAAATAATTATATTGAACACAGTTGTAAATATTTATATATACACATACATGTGTAAGGAATAAAATTTAGGTATTTATAGATATATATTAAAAATATGTGGCCGCCAGGAATCAACAATTTAGGTTGATTCCATAATTAAATCAGACCCAAGTCAGCATCGGGTTGAAGAGTTTATTCACAATTGGTAGGTAAAAGTAGGAATAAAGAGAAAAGTAGAGGCTAGTCCAGTTTGGCCTGGACTGAGAGAGAAGAAGGTTATAAAGCTTAATAATGAAGCTGTAAGCCACAGGGCCCAACAGCCAGATAGGCAGAGTTTAGAATTGGCCCAGCTAGGCCAAGGAAGTCAGCCTAACTTACCCACGTGACAATATAGAGCGTAATCTGTCTGTGGTCTCAGGAGATGCTTCTTCTTCCAGTTCGAGACGGCAACTGCCCCACAGGAAGTTCACTCACTTACTTAAAGAGATAGTGTCTTTCATCACTTCCTGTGGTCCACCTCTAATTCAAAAGGACAAATGGCAGTTTCTACATTGATTTGGACTGCCCAAAGGGCAGTCTCTTATTCTTGATTTGTTACTTATTGTCACGTGTGGGTAACTCGTCTCCCCTCCCCACTAAGGGAGGTGAGAGTGACATCATTAGCACGCCTGGGTTGAGTAGATTTTTGACTATTAATGGGATCGAGCTAATTCTATTTACACACATGTTTATATGTATGGGAATATATGTGTGTGATACATGCTTGTATGTATGTAAAACCAAGTTCACAGACTCCAGACTAAGAGCCTCTGTTCTACTACAAGAAATACTATTACTTGATACCCTGGGTATTCAGGGTATCAAGAAGGGGAAGATGCTGAAAATGTAATGGGGTGGGGTTAACACAAAAATAGAGACTGAAGGGCAATGAAAGCTGACTTCATAATTCAGCCAAGGGTTTTGTGGCTTTACTGTGTTCCCCTGACTTGTCTCAGATTCCCTGGACAGGCTTCTTATTCTGTCCAACAGCTTTCCCTAAATTCCTTCAGTATTCTGATAACGCCTTCTTTATTTGTTTTTCTGCCCTGTTCTTAGCCCCAAATGATATGACTTTTAACCAACCATAGGCATGAAGAACATTCCTCAAAATTCTCTGATATTCTTTAAAATAATTCAATTTCTGGCTTCTTCCTCTCTCATCTTATGAAAAAAAACAAAACATTTATTTACCATGAAGGCAACCCTGCAACCCTTCTTAGAAATTTCATTACTGTTAACACAGGCCACAGTGAGAGTTTAAGAGGACCAGATATTTTGTGAAGGCAAAAATTCAAGGAGCTTGAGAAGATCACTTGGACTTTCTCTTTTTTTAATATCTTCCTCTCTTAAGCTTGGATACCATGATACGTCTAGAGCAGTGGTTCCCAAACTTTTTTGGCCTACCGCCCCCTTTCCAGAAAAAATATTACTTAGCACCCCTGGAAATTAAATTTTTTTAAATTTTAATAGCAACTAATAGGAAAGATAAACGCACCTGTGGCCATCACCGCTCCCCTGGATCGCTGCAGCACTGACCAGGGGGCGGTGGCGCCCACTTTGGTAATCACTGGTCTAGAGGGAGGAAACTGGTGGGTCTGTCCATTCCCACTGATTGTCTCTTTATGAGATCTTCTAACTCATAGGACTTTAGAGATCATTTAATTCAACCACTTTATTTTATAGGTGAAAAAACTGAGGCCTAAAAAATTAAATGACTAGTTTAAAATCACACAGGTAGAAAGTGACAGATGTAAAATTCAAACTCAGCTCTTTCAAATCCAAATTCTGATCCCTTCTTTGTGGGTAGTGATCTTGTTTTATTCACAGTTGTACTTCCACCACCCACCCACCTATTACCAAGCACAGTATTCCACATAGAAACAATAACTTAATGTCTGTTGAACTGAGTTAGCAGAAATAAGTGAGACATATATTTATTATTAGTAGTATTCTTCAATTGCAACTTATCTAATGGATTTGTTCTTCAGGGTGTCCCAGGATTATGGAATGTATATACTCCTATGTTAATTTTTTAAATAGAAATTTGCAGATGGATGTATATATATTTGTATGATCAACAACAATATAATCCTGAAGCAACTTCTGAACAATTCTCTAAAAATAATAAAAATTATTTGACAAAATGATAAAAGGTATCATAGATTTAGAGCTTTAAAGGTCTCAACAAGCTATTTAGTCGAACTCCCTCATTTTAGAGAGGAGGAACTCAGGCTAAAAGAGGTTGAATGACTGGCCCAAAGTCTCATAAAGCAGAAGTAGTATTGGAGCCTAAGTCCTCTGACTTCAAACAAAGTACATTTTCTTCCATTATACCATTCTGTTTCTCCTCTGTTCTCCACTGTTTCTCCAGTATTCACTGAATCAGCTTCTCAAAGGCTACAATAATGCACAGGTAGATTCTGCAATCAGGAAAGACCACCCATGATCCTAACAGAAGCTAATAACTCCAGGACCAACACACTTAGGGAAATCATTTCTCTACTCTAATCAGCCAATAAACATTTACTAAGTCCTACTATTTGCCAGGGCAGCTAAGTGACATGATGGATAGAACACCAGGCTTAGAGTCAGGAAGTCAGGAAGGCCTGAGTTTGATTCTGGCCTCAGATACTTACAAGCCAGGTGACCCTGAGCAAGTCATTTAGCCCTGTTTTCCTCAGTTTCCTCATCTGCAAAATGTGCTAGAGAAGGAAATGACAAAACCACTCCAGTGTCCTTTGCCAAGAAAATAGGTTCATGAAGAGTTGGAAACAATTGCACAAGAACAAGATATGATGTGCCAGGCACTGTGCTAGAGATACAGAAAGAGGCAAAAGCAAGTTCCTTCCTTCAAGGAACTTACGATGTATTCTGGGGTCTAGCAAGGATCTCCTCATTTATTTATAATATTAATAATAAATAACAACATAAATATGATTATAATATACTAAGAGGAGGTCACACTCAAGGACATTCCTATAGAATCAAATTGGAGATGGATTTGCAAAGAGAACCTGAAAGGTAAAGTAGAACATTTATTTACCTGACTTGGGATTGCAGAGGACCGGTGGGCTGCTGCTGAGGGTCGGGCTGCTGCTAAAGTAACCACTGCTGCCACAGCTGCTCATGCTGCTCCTTCTCACCGCAGACACGATCTTGATCTCCTTGCTTGGACTCACTGTGAAAAGCCAGAAAGCAAATCTAGCCACGGCTGCCACTCTCCCTTCGTGGGCTGGTCAGGAAAGCTGAGAGTCAATAGACATTTGCTTCCATTTCCCAGGCCCACAAGCTCAAGTAATACTGAGCAGGGAGGCCCCCTAAAAAGAGGGAAATAAGCTATAGATGCAGTAACTGTGGTGGCCACAGTGCTGGCTACCATATTAATGAGCTAATAATGATAACGAATGCACAGCTGCAATACCAACTCACTGAATATTCAATGATTAGCCATCCACTTCATGGAGAAGAAGCTTACAATGCAAAACATGGCAAAGCTTTTCACATTAAATCTTTGATGACATCACTAGTTTTCCATTCCTATTTTGGATCTCTACCATGGAGTGGGATTAATTTTAATCATGAGAAGACAATCAGTGGCTGAGCTCTCAGTGGTACACAAACTGTGTGAAGCCACTTAGGAAATCAATTTCTGATTGTGCTAAGATGAAGCGTATGCTGATTATAAGAAGATAATATTTGATGTTATTATTATAAGATATCATTATATAATCATATAACATATATTATCATAAAATAAATATATTTCATATTATTTCATAAAAATATTATCAAATAAGAAGATATTTAATATTATAAGATTATGAGACAAGACATATTATCATAAGATAAATATTTTTAAATAACATTTAATTATCATATTTAAGATATAAGCTATCATATATTTATTATTTTTTATATAAACAGTTTATTTATTCTAAACAGCAACACAGACAAAACACCATTTAAACACAAGGAAGTGATGTAGAAATAAGATGCTAGCTGACTTTGGATCTCTGGCTTTTAAGCAATATAATCTAGTCTCTGAAAGATAGAAAAACAAATTAAGGGTAGGGAAAGGGTAAAGTTATGAATTTCTTTTTTTTTCATACAGTCAGCTAGAGGCTAAATAGAGTTCTAAACATTTATAAGCTTGCCTTATCAGAGAGCAAAGGAAACTAAATACTAGGGAATATACATAAGATATCATATATTTGTTATAACATTTTATATTATTTTAAGATATTATATGATATCACAAGATATATATAAAATATTTTACATTATTATGTGATATAAGCTATATTATAAGATATATATTTATTATAAGACAATAGTTTATAAGATTTGTAATACATAAGACAAATGTATATATTTATTATAAGAAGATAATATCTTAAATTTAGATCAAAACTGCAATCTTATGGAGTAAAGTGAGTTGGGTGAACTTCTAAGATTTGTCATCATTGACCATAGAGGCAGAGTAAGTGCCATGATGAACATCCATCGTTATATAGCATTATAAAAGTGCAGAATGGCCCAATGGATAATTGGTTGACCTAGTAGTCGCAAAGTCCTGGGCTCAAGTCTTATCTCCAATATATAGTTTTTCATGTGGCCATGGACAAACCACTCTCAATGCCCCAGGCAACTTCCTAGGTCTGTACCTTACAGATAAGTTGCCCGCATGCATCAATGGAGGGAGAGTCCATACAAGCCCAACATAGAGATGGACCAATGAATGAAAAAAGCAACAATGCCTTCAGGGACAGACTACATTGGTGTGTTAAGACAGTTTTCTCATACACTAAAAGCCCAGGCAATTCTTGTGCTTTATAGAAAAATATGAGGATTCTCATTCTACTCTCTTGTATTCAGTTATGGCATCTCATCATTGTCCTGATACCTGGAGAAAGCACCTTCTCTTCTAGCCACTAATTTGCTACACATTAAAAACCAGATAGTCAAGCTTATGAGAATTCAGAGTAAAGGAAAAGTAAATAAGACCTCTGTGAGGGCCTATGGGGCTCTCCCATAAATATAATGCATGGACTTTGTGGCATTTATTCTGGCTGCTGGGAGCTTTTTTACTTGCCTCTTAGATATTTCTTATTGATATTTATTAATTCTTAGTTATTTCTTGGTTCTTGGATACGTGAGTGCTAAGAGGTAAGATGTTCTTGGGTTTCTTTTTTCCCCCCTAAGTTAAATAAATTACATGACTCAGATAGTGGAACCCAAGATACCTGACATAAAACTGGTAGGTTTTCGGTTGTCACTATTCTGTTTCCTCAAGCAAAATGGGCTGTCATGGGTTTCCTGGGAGGAGGGAGATCTTTCATTGAGTAGTTCCATTAGCCTTCTTCTTCGACGGAAATTCATCCTGAACTGGTAGAGAAGGTTGCTATCCACAAAAGCATGCTTATTGGACACTGTGGAAAAGAAAAAGACATAAGTAAATAATCTAATGTTATAAGCCACTGATTTCCCTTCATGCAGTCTTGACATTTGATTAAAATTTGTAGGAGTTGCAATTAATTTATAATTAACTAATTAAATTCACCAAACAAATGTTTGCTAAGCAACTATGGACAACGTAACATGTGAGATGCTGGAGATACAAGGACAAAACAAAACAGTCCCTGATCTCAAGAAGTTTTCATTCTTCCAGAAGATGCAACATATACATCTGATAGTTACTGATAATTAAGTATCAGATAATAGTTGGTGACAGAAGAGAGTACCAACAGTGGGGGGGATCCATAAGGCTACACAACTGAGCTGAACCCTAAAAGAAAGTAGGGATTCTAAGCTGCAGGGGCATGGACACAACACGTTCCAATCATTGGGAGCGACTTGAATAAAGGTATGGAGATGGCGCAGAGAATATGGAATTCAGAGAATGAGTAGTTGGCCAGTTTGGAGAGAACCTCCAGTAATATGAACTAAAGGTAGAAGGGTAGATTAGAGAAAGTTTGAATGTGATGGGGTTATTACTATTATGTTGTAAGAAATTCAGAAATAGATGATTTCAGGAAGAAATGGAAAGACTTATATAAACAAATGCAGAGAGATATGAAGAGAATGAGTACAATGATGACATAAATATTATAAAATTGAACACCTTAGAGGATTTCTATATTGTGATGATGAATGAAATGAGCCAACCTAGGAGAATACACAGTAACACAAGCACTGTAAAATCAACTTTGAACGCTGTGGGAACTATGATCTATGTAATGACCATCCAGAGAACCAGTGATGAAACATTCTATCCATGACAAAGAAGTGATGGATGATATGCCTTAATCTGCATTTAGGGTACAGAATGAGATACAGAATAGGGTACAGAATGAGGGAGAGAGAATATTGAGCCAATGAAGAAATTTGTTTTGTGTGATTATATATGTATATTTGTTATAAGAAATTTGTTTTTCTTTTTTTTAAGAGTAGGAATGGGAGGGAAAGAAAATATATTTGTTAACTTTCAAAATTAGGTGGGAGGGTGCTACAGATTTCAGATGGGTCTCAATATTATTAGCTTTACTTAATTGTTTTACTTTGTAACAAAAGACCTCTCACAAAGCAGGAGAAATCTGTAAATGTTTGTAATCTAAAAATGAAACATATCAATAAAACCTTTTTTAACCCCCTACCTTCCATCCTAGAATCAATACTATGTATTTGGTTGGTTACAAGGCAGAAGAACAGTAAAAGCTAGGCAATTGGAGGTGAAGTGACTTGCCCAAGGACACATAGTTGGAAGTATCTGAGGTCACATTTGCACCCAGCACCTCTGGTCCCTAGGCCTGGCTCTCTATGCACTGAGATATTTGATATTTGGTACTGATTCTAAGACAAGGGTTTAAAAAAAACCAAAACACTGGGTAGAGATGTTTTTATTTTATCATAGGATTAATAAGAAACTGCTAAAGACAACTGATTTATTTTCTTTTGTAACATTTATTTATCTTTTAGCAAATAACAATATTTTATTTTTTCCTGATTACATGTATAAATGTTAATATTCATTTAAAAAGTTTTGAATTCCAAAATCTTTCCCTCCCTCCTCTTCCTAACTCCCTGAGAGCAAGCCAAAACCAGAATATTAAAAAAAAACACACACACATACACACAAAAATAAAATTAAAAATAGTATGCTTTGATCTGTATTCAGACTCCATAAGTTCTTTCTCTGGAAGTAAATAGTATTTTTAAACATAAAAGGCAATTAATTTCAAAGATGACATGAAGCATCTACTTTATTTTAATAGCTTAATATTTTAATAGTAATAGTTTAATAATTAATAACTATTTATAGTTTAATTTTTTATCTTTCCCTATTCTTTTGGAGGAAACATACCTGTGGTGGGTCAAAAGTGGATGCCTGGTACTTTATTCCTCCCTAGAATACTTCTCCCCCTTTCCCATTCCCATGGCTTGCTTGTACTAACTCCATTCCTAGAACTCACTCATACCAGTCCTCGTCTCTACCCTCTTTCTCTGCTTGTCTAATTTATACTCATTTTTCAAGGCCCAGCTAAAATACTACCTTCTCAATGAGGCTTAAATTTCAACCATGAATTTTCTCTCCCTCTTCTGATCAATAAAAATAATAATTCTCAGTTATTTAGCACCCTAAGGGTCATACTACAAGTCTTTCCTCATAACTCTGAGAGACAGGTAATACAATTTATATTGTCTTCATTTTATAGATGCCAAAGGATAAGTGACTTGCCCTGGGTCACCCTGACAGTAAATCTTGGAAGGGGTTCAAACTCTAAATCTATTGCTTTCACTGTTCTCTGCTGTCTCTCACACCATACCTCACTTAATACGCATTCACACTTTTCTTTTATCCCAGAGAAATAGGGTATCTATCTCCCTATGTAAATTATGATGAAATGTCCACCAATGAATAAATGAAATTTGGAAACTGCCAACTTTACTATGTGCCAGGTGCCACACTAAGTGCTAGGGACACACATATGAGCCAGCAAGATAGCCCCAGCCTCCAAGTAGTTTGCATTCTTATGGGTAAAGCAAACATCTCAGGGGGAGCTAAATAGTAGGTGGAGAAGAATATGGGAGAAGGTAAATGCCACAGCCTGGTCAAGAAGTGGTCTGGAAGCCTACTTCCAAATTAAAGAAAAAGTCTGGCATCATTATTTGAATATTTAACACATGAAAAGAAATATCACAGTAGCCCATGCACTCAGGGAACTCACATGGTACCTTCTGGAACAAACCGACAGAAATCATTACCAGTCGCACTTTCTACCTCTCTCTCTTATCCAAAGAATCAAATTTCAATGAATTAATTTAATATCAAGTATGAAGCTACCAAAATACAAAAGATCACCTAATTTGCCTTCTCTTATACTCTCAATTGTACTACTTATACCAGAATTACTCCTAGCAGCTGTCTTTATAAATTGTTTCTACAAGCAAAAGTTCACTGGTTAAAGGAGGAAGGCAGGTAAAGATCTGAATATGATGTTATAACAAAAGGAATTTTTAAAATACATTAAAAAAAGAATGAAAGATCTTATTCAAGTCTAAGTGCTAGGTGTACGTGTCTTTTCCCCTCTTAGACTATATAACTCCACAAAGGCAGAGCCTATATATCATGCACATGTGTGTGATAGTGCCCAATAGTTTTAAAATCTATATTTTAAAAATACTGAAGGAATAAATGCAGTTTCTTGTGATAGTCTATGGAAGTAACCAAAAGAACATTCCTGTGCAAAGCTTTTCTGGGCAGAACCTGGATCCTTGCTATAGAGTGGTGGTGGGCAACCTTTTGAGCTTGGTGTGTCAAAATTCGCCAAAAATAAACCAGTATAACTCGGATGGTGTGTCACTTCGAGAAAAAAAAAACACCATAATTTCACCTCATAATTCTATGTTCAAATTGTCCTCATTTTCAGGAAGACTTTTCCCAACATCAAGTCTAAACTCCCCTCTTTGCCATATCCCCACACTGTTTCTGGTTTGGCTTTCTCAGGCCAAGTAGGGCATGTCTAAACCCTCTCTGGCATCCAGCCTTCCAAATACTTGAAGACTGCTCTCCTGCCCCTGGGAGTCTTCTCTTTTCCAGGCTCAATCTCATAATCCCATTCTGCTATGTTTTGTATGGCAAGAAGTTGAAGTCTTTTGCCACCCTAGTTATTCTCTGGATATTCTCCAACTTATTGATGCCTTTCCTGAAATGTAGCAACCAGAATTGATCATAATAATATTCTAGATGTTGTCAGACCAAGGCAAAGGACAAGGGTTAGGCCAGTTCCTTCTTACTAGTGATACCACATTAGGCTTCTTGAATTCGTAGAACCAGTTACTTTATTTTTTAACCCCTTAACGTCTGTCTTAGAATCAATACTAAATATTGACTCTAAGGCAGAAAAAAAGGAGCAAGGGCTAGGCAACCAGGGTTAAGTGACTTGCCCAGGGTTACATAGCCAGAAAGTATCTGAGGCCAGATTTGAACCCAGGATCTCCAGTCTCTAGGTCTGGCTCTTGATCCACTGAGCCACTTAACTGCTGACCTATTACTTTAAACAAAACTAGCAAATATCTGCAGTAAAATCTTTTAAAATGACATTTTTAAAAGGTGTCTTACAACTGCTTGATCACATGGGTTGATAGGGATATGATTGGGTACATAGACCTAAACGATCACCATAGTGCAAATACTAATAATATGGAAAAAGGACTTGATCAACGATCCTTGTAAAACCAAATGAAATTGCACATTGGCTATGGGAGAGGTGTAAAAGGAGGGGACAGAAAAAATACAAATCATGTAACCATGGAAAAATTTCCTAATTAATCAATCTTTAAAATAAATAAATAAAATAAAAAGGTGTTTTACTAATGCTGTCAAATGAGTTAAGGCTGATTTGTATAAATCAGTTCCCAAACTTCTTTGGCCTACCACCCCCTTTCCAGAAAAAATGTTACTTAGCCCCCTTGGAAATTAATTTTTTTTTAAATTTTAGTAGCAATTAATAGGAAAGATAAATGCACCTGTGGCCACCACGGCCTCCCTGGATTGTTGCAGCACCCACCAGGGGGTGGTAGCACCCGCTTTGGGAATCACTGGTATAAATCTTTACTGTAGATCTAAGCATATTAAAAATAACTTAAAATAAGAGACCAGAACATGACTGTCTGCTCACATTAGAAGATTCCTACCTTGGATCAATAATGGATGGTTTTATGTTAAACGCAGTTAGGTGGTACAGTGGATAGAGTGCCAGCTCTGGAGTTGGGAGGATCTGAGTTCAAACCCAGTCTCACACACTTTATTAGCTGTGTAACTCTGGCCAACTCACTTAAGCCTATTGGCCTCAGTTTTGTAATCTGACAAATGAGCTAGAGAAGGAAATGGCAAACCCCTCCAGAATCTATGCCAAGGAAACTCCATATGGGGACATGAAGTCATGAAAAGCGTAAAATGACTGAACAGCAACAATACTGTTGTTTCATATCTACAACCCTCCAGAAAAAGGCTAATTCTTACAAAGTATGAGCTTCAAGCAAATTGCTGTAGTCTATAAACTTTCAGGAAACTGTTCTTTGAGAGCAGGGCAAAACTTAATGTTTTTTTATACATATGAAGGCAACTTTTTTTACATTTTTAAACCCTTAGCTTCTGTGTATTGGTTCCTAGGTAAAAGAGTGGTAAGGGTGGGCAATAGGGGTCAAGTGACTTGCCCAGGGTCACACAGCTGGGAAGTGTCTGAGGCCAGATTTGAACCTAGGACCTCCCGTCTCTAGGCCTGGCTCTCAATCCACTGAGTTACCCAGCTGCCCCATGAAGGCAACTTTTAAAGTTTATGTCAAGTAATACTTTTGATGGTTCACTGTTTTCTCATTGATCTAGGACAAAGATGTAAATGGTCTGCATAGTCATGGGAGAGTTTCTCTTGTGGCTGGGAAACAGCTTTTGGTGGTGATTGTAGCTCATGTAAATATATTACATTATATCAAACTAAATGTCTTCACTAAAAGTGGGGAGTTTAAGAAAACATTGTCTTTTTATTTGGAAAACAGCTTGTAGAATTTCAGAACTTTTCATATGTAATTAATTAAACATCCACTGGTTCTTGAGTCAAGAGAAATTGGTTCAAATCACTCTCTAATGCCTAATACCTACATGACCTTGAGTAAACTAGTTAAGTTCCATGGGCCTCTGTTTCCCTACCTATAAAGTGAGTTTGTTGTTCTTGTTCTTGTTCAGTCACATCTGATTCTTTGTGACCCCATTTGGGGTTTTCTCAACTAGAGTAGTTTGCCATTTCATTCTCCAGCTCTTTTTACAGATGAGGAAACTGAGGCAAACAGGGTTAAGTGACTTGCTCGGATCACAGAGTTGTAAATGTCTGAGGCTGAATTTGAACTCAGGTCTTCTTGATGCCAGACCCACTGTGCCACCTAGCTGTTCTATAAAAGTGAATAGATTGTACTAGATGGCCTCTGAGATTCTTTCCATCTAGACCTATGATCCTACAAGTCAGGGGTTCTTAATTTGGAGTTCTTGAGTAACTTGGTACTTAATTTCTTAACTATGATGGGGGAAAACAACAACAACAACAACAACAACAACAGCAACACACACACACACACACACACACACACACACACACACACACACACACACACACACACACACAC
>NC_058130.1:666649820-666666145 GCF_016433145.1 Gracilinanus agilis | reverse complement strand
ACACACACACACACACACACACACACACACACACACACACACACACACACACCCTAATTGGTATTTACTATTTCCTTCATGAATATAAGGCATCATTCTGAAAAAAGGGTCCATAGGCTTTACCAGACCTCCAGAAGGCCAATGATACAAAAACAAACAAAAAAAAAGTTTTCATACATGCTAAAGTATTATTACTCCTTTTAAAATGTATTTTAAAATATTTTTAATCTTTTTTTTAAAACCCTTGCCTTCCATCTTGGAATCAATACCGTGTATTGGTTTCAAGGCAGATATTACAAAATATCATTAAGATTTTCTGATCACTTCAGTTACATATGATCAGAAAAACAGGAAGGAAATTGCAAAGGTCAACAGAATTTCTAAACATAGAGGAAAAGTCCAAAGCAACAGGTAAATTTAGAAAATCCTCCTCCTCCTCTTCCTCTCCTCTTCCTCACTTAACTACTTATTTCAGGGCAGAATTTTTCAGGTCCAGATTAATTATACTGGATAATCTTTACTGCTTTATCCAATAATTTTGGGGGTTTTGACCCCTCTAGGCTGGGATGCTCTTACATATAGCAAAAGTCTGAATGCAGTTACAGTTTGTACTATTTGGGGCACTTAGCTTAAGAGAGAGTGGTCATAAAGGTTTGTGGGAAGCAGAGCATGAAGACTGTTTTCAATGTGTCAAGGGCTGTCATGTGGAAGCAGAGGGAGTTAGGCTTGTTTGGCTTGCCCCCCACATGGGCACTAAATGGAAGTTGCAGGGAGGAAGATTTAGGCTTAATATAAAGGGAAACATCCTATTAGAACTGTTGAAAAGAAGAATGGGGAAGTAGAGTGGATTTCACTGGAAGTCCTTTATTCATTCAACAAGTGCAAATGGGTATAAGGTGCTGGAAATGCCAGGATATAAACAAAATATCCTTTCTCTCAAGGAATTTGTATTCTACTTGGGGGACGGGCGGGCAGGGCAGAGAATGGGATAAAACATGTACACAGACACATGAATATAAAATAATAAAAAGTAAATACAAGTGTCCCAAAAATCTTAGCACAGTTTCAAGGTTTAAACAACAGACAAAGCTCATTCAGATTTTGGGGGACTTAGTGTACACAATAATTTGGAGGAGGACAATATTACAACTGGGGAGTCAGGAAAGGTTCTGTGGAGGAAACCACTGAATTGAGTCTGAAATGGAGAAAAGGCTTTCAAGGAGGAAGTGGATTCCAAGCATGGGTGATAATGTGTGAAAAGTTATGAGGGCTAGAAATAGAATATGGTGTGTGATGAATTACAATTAAGCCTATTGGGCTAGAATGTGATATATGGAGAACAAGAGAGTAATAAGAAATAAATCTGGAAAGATAGAATGTGGAGGAAATGAAATGTCAACAGAAGGTTTTATATTTTATTCTACAGGCAACAAGAGGAAAAGTGAAGCCTGTTGGGCAAGGGAATGGTGTGGTTTGATTTGTGCTTTTAAAAATTAATCAAATTTAACATTTTTTTAAATTCCAAATGTTTGTAAATCCAAACAAAACAAGCATTTCCTTACATAAAGAAAAAGAAGATATTACACAAATGCGATCCCAGATTTCCAATATGTTTAATTTACCTTTTTTGTCATATCTACATAATAAATTCTGTCCACTAGTGTCCCAACCCCTCCCTATCCTCCCTGCATCACACAGGATATCGTCATGGAAGCCAACATGTTCATACACATTAAGTCTTTCCTGTTTTATCTTTTTGTTCACTTTTTGGAGGTAACTTCTCAGTTTGTTCTTCTAGTTGACCTGTGCTTTAAGAATATCACTTTGGTAGCTCTGTTGAGTTTAGGTTCAAAAGGGGAGAAGCTGGGTTAATTAGACCAACTAAGAGGGTACTGGCCACAAAGGTGATGAGGTTAGGTCTGAACTAAGGTGACTTCTTATTCTTGGATGCTATGACTCTTTTAATATGGACTAAGGTCACAGCTTTCTGTGCTGACTCAATTATGTAGGAGTCCAGTTACCAGATAAAAGTGCTACCTAGCCATGTCTTGCTCCTTTTGCATCTGTGAAGCTGAATTTTTCATCCATGTGTAAGGCTTGAGGTTCATATATAATCATTTTCAGTATATTTGACCCAATCCAATGTTTTAGCCTCTTGAGATAACCCCCCATTTTTTAAACCCTTACCTTCCATCTTAGAATACTGTGTAATAGATGGGGGGGGGGGGGGGTGAAGTGACTTGTCCAGGGTAACGCAGCTAGGAAGTATCTGAAGTCACATTTGAACTCGAGACTTCCCAGCTCTAGGACTGGCTCTCAATCCACTGAGCCATCTAGCTGCTCCCACCCTCCAGTATCTTAATGGGCCAAGTAAGAGAAACTACCTGCTTTGACTTTATACTTAATCCTTGCTCAATTTAAATCTATATAATTCAATTTAGCAAATATTTATCAAGCATCTAATATGTCAAGAATATTGTGGTAGTAAAGGTGAGCTATAAAAATATAAACAATACAATCCTGCTCTTCTAAATGGAAGGAACTACAAATACAAATTTAAGTTTTTTACCTTCTTTATATGTAAACTATTGTAAATAAGTGTTTTATTTGTGATTAAAATGAAGACTGTTAGATATCTAAGAAAAGTGGTCATTAAATCTCAAATCAGTTTTAAGACCTAATAGTGAGAACATGTTGCCTTTTGGGATGCATTATGTTTAATATGTGAAAATGTTGGCTCTACAAATAAACTAAACGATAATTTTTTTAAAATGATGTGTTTGGGTGTTTCCTCATTTATAAAATCCAGATTCATGATTCTCTGACCCAAGTAAAGCAATAGAGTTCAGAAAAGGAAGATCCCAAGTACCTGAGCACATGGGGCATAGACTTGTAGGAAAAGGAACAGCCAGTTCGCTCCATTGTCCTATCTAGAATTTGCATAATGCTGCATTTCACCCAGTTCTTCTGGCTATTCCCTTTGAGCTGCCTCATTATTAAGGCTCTCTTTGTAGTTGTTCACAGCAAAATATTTTGATAATTGAAAGCAGTCACAGCTCCTGAAGCTTTGGGAGAAACCAAGAGGCATTTTTTGCCTCAGACATCAACAAGATAAATCAAAACTATGGCATGTTTATTGGAGCTAAAACAATATGGCTTTATTTGGGGTGCCTATATAAATGATACACTAATAATGCTTGTTATGACTAGTACTATACACAAACATGAGGAAAAGCAGCCCAAGAGCACACATACTGTGTGACCAAATACTAATCCTTCAGGAGGAATATATCTTTGTAAAATGTAAACCATCACCCCACCACAGAATGACAGTGTGGCAAAAGGGAAAGTAAGCCAGGCTAGGAGTTGGGAGACCCGGGTCCTATTCCTGCCTCTGACAAGTACTAGCCAAGTGGCATTGGATAAATCCTTTAACCTCAATGCAGCCCAAAATTCTCATCTTCCAAAGGCAGGTGTTAGGCTCACTCACCTCTATAAGGCCCTTTTTCTAAGTCGGAATATTCAGTGATTATATGAAACTGAGAGTCTAACCTTGAACTCAGGTGTCCATTTAGATTAAGAATCATCTATATAAATAACGCAGAAAACAAAGGAGCAGAAATAAGGAGAGATTTCTCAAAGTATGTTTAGGTACAAGGCCTTTTTCGATGGATCTGTAGAAATAGTACTGAAGTCCTCCTCTAATATCCTCATTAGGGTATTGGGAAGACAACAGGTTCTCAAAGTTTAGGTCAGCAGGAGCAATAATGGAGAATATATCTTTCATCTAAGGATCTGCCTACCTAGAATCTTGTTTTGGTCATGACTCAGCTCAGACACCATCTGGCCATGATGGTGTACAGGTATAAAGTAGGCTGAAGATGAAGATCACTGGCCCTGAGGAGGCTGAAGAATTGTGTGGTATAGAAATTAAAGGATC
Source organism: Gracilinanus agilis (assembly GCF_016433145.1). NCBI lineage: Eukaryota > Metazoa > Chordata > Mammalia > Didelphimorphia > Didelphidae > Gracilinanus > Gracilinanus agilis. Next base: position 666,662,205 of record NC_058130.1, on the reverse strand, counting down.
GTCAGAGAGTTGAGGTGGAGAGGAAGATTCTTTCCCAGACACTCAATTACTGAAGAAGTTGGATCCCTTCATGGCCACTGGAACAAATTGTTCTCATCTGCCCCTTCTACCAGGGAAAGTCTTCTCATGCCTGGGGCAGGCACCCTCTAACTCTCCAATGGGTCTGAGGCCTGGTTTTACTGGAGTATGGTCATTGCAACACTTCAGTTTCTTGGAGTCACAGGTGAGAGCTGGGTGGTAAGTGGACAGCAAAGGTGAAAAACAGCTCTGAAAAGAGCCCTCTCACTAGAAGTAGTCTTTCCTGTGTGCAGAGTAATATGTAAGGAACAGACAACTACACTTGGAGACCAGAAGATATGCATTCCATTCCTGGGTTAGCTTATGGCCATAAGCAAATCACCTAAACTGACTGAGCCTCACAAGCATTTTGCACAATAGAGAGAGCCACTTTTGATAGTAACTGGAAACAAAAGTGTCCCAAATTCAGAGATAATCATTACAAAGATAAAGTCCTTTTAACAAAACTGAGAATCTGACAGCCAACTTAATCACCACCTCATTAGCAAACTTGGAAAGACCAGAGTTTTCAAAGAGGTTGCCAACTCCTGAATCACAGACATACCCTTACTCCACCCTCAACTCTAGCAATCTGTTCTTTGATGATTTTCACTAAACTCTTAAGCAAATCTCCCAAGATTACAGAAGAGATTCAAATTTAGATAGTCTTTTCTTCCCTTATACTGCATATAAATTGTCCACAGCAGAGGGGAAACTTTATTCAATTTTGTATATTGATTGCATCTTAAAGTCATATTCAAATCTGGGGAGAATATTTTGGATGGGGAGATTAGTATCACAGGAAGTATTTGGAGATGAGCAAAGAAGCTTCAGAAAGTATAGAAGTAAACAGTTTATGAAAACTACTTTGTATCTCTAAGAAGTAATCAAAAGAAATAAAGGAAGCAAAAAAAAAGCTTTTATAAAACTACTGTAATAATTAGGAAGTCTTAACTCTCTTATAAGAGAAGAGGTCTCCACTTTCTAGAAGCAAAAGCAAAAGGTTTGTGAAAGCAGGAATATCTCTAAGCCCAAAGAAGTAAGCAAATTCATTCATCAAAAGATACATATTAAATATCTATAAATACACATGGTATGTTGATGGTCAGTGTAGAAAAACATATTAATCTAAAAAAAGACACCCCTGAATATAGATCATAGCCTCTAAAATGAGATCTCTTTGAAAGAGATCTATCCTTTTATCAATTTATTTACCCCTCTTTCTATCTATCTATCCATCCTATCTATCCATCCTTCTACTTATCTGTCCATCCATTATCTCTTTTTCCTTCTATCTATCCATCCTACCTATTTATCATCCATCTATCCTATCTATATGTATCCATTCATATCTCTGCCTCTCTCTGTCTCTAGGTTAATATTAAAAAATAACATTCACATTTAGCTTTATAAGAGGTTAGGAAACAGTTTCCTAAGATATTATAAAATTAGAAACTAGAAAACTGATGACCAAAGACTAGCAGAAGGTAAATTATATTTACTAAAAAAAATTCTTCAAAAAAAATTCTTCAAAACTAATTTGCTTTCCCATCATATTGAGCAGAGCCAATTCACTTTCTTTTACTTAAATTCTTTTTATTGATATATTTTTAAACCATCACCAAAATTATCCCCAGAATTCTTCCTCTACTTTCCCTCCCAGAGAGCCATGTAATGAATAATATTTTTTAAAGAAAAGTATTTATTTACTATGTGTCAGGAATTATATTAGGCAATGGTTATAAAATCTACCAGAAGTCAATGGCGGTAAGACTATCGCCAAAAAGAAAAATGGTAACAAAGCAGAATTTGGCAAATTGTGTATATGAACATCATGAAATACTACTCTGTAACAAGAAACAATGAATATGATGACCTCAGAGGAACTTGGAAATATTCATATAAGTTAATATAGAGTAAGTAGTGCCAGGAAAACATTTTACATGATGAGATGACTATAATAATGCAAATGAAAATAATGCTAAAAGTCAAATGAGATCTGATTAATTGTAATACCACATCTTGGTCTCAAGGACTAGACAATTTAATACACCTCCATCCTCACAATAGAGAAGTGGAAGGCTGTGGTTATGGAATGGATTCCAGATTGCGTAGATAAGTCAGCTGGTTTTGCTTTAAAGAGAGAATTCAATTTGGCGTGGTTGAGGTGAACTAGAGTAAATTACTGTAATGTAAAATTAAAGGGCATCTATAAAACAAACAAAAGAATCCCATTCTCATCCTTTACAACTCCCTAAAAAGAAGAGAGGAAAGAAGAAAAGGCTTCCAAGCAAATGAGTTAATGTTCAGGGTTACTATTCTAAACCATCCCAGGCTCTCAACTAAGAAATAAGGATGGAATCCAACAAGGAAAGATTGAACAAGGTACAGAATGGGTCATAGTTTCACCTGAGAAGAAATGATAGATATAACTCAGAACTGAGAACACGATTAGTTGAGCTACCACTTACTTAGCTCCTGGAAATTTTAATGATTAACTTCATTCAGCCTTTGTTCAACTAAAGTTCCATCCAAGAGCCTATTAATTAGCCAGGTTTCTGCCCTGTTGCCAGAGCTTTCTTATTAATTCATTGCTCCTTTCCCTCAAGAACCTAAGACAGAGTTCTCTGTGTGAACCATTCTACAGTTTGTCAAATTTCAGAAAAATCCAGTTTGCCACCTAATATCCTATGTGGAGGATGACTTAAATCCTGGTAGACAATGGAAATCAAAGCAGATATCTAAAGGACTAAACTGGGAGCTAGCAAGTTTAGGAAATACCCAAGTTTATGAAACCTAAGGATTTGTCCACATCCATAAAATACATAATTGTTGTTCAGTTGTTTCAGTTGTGTGCAACTCTTTGTGACTCCATGCAGGGTATTCTTAATGAGATCCTGGAATACTTTGCCATTTCCTTCTCTAACTCATTTTACAGATGAAGAAACTGAAGTAAACAGGGTTAAGTGACTTGCTCAGGATCACACAACTAGTAAGTATAGGAGACCAGACTTGAACTAATGAATCAGACTTCCTGACTCCACCACTATGCCACTTAGGTGCCATACAAATAATAGACATCTAAATGCTTTTTGAGCAGCTAGGAAGCACCATGAAAAGTGCTGGTATTGAAGTCAGGAAGACTCATCTCCCTGAGTTCAAATCCTGCCAAATCACTTAACTCTGCCTCAATTTCTTCATCTGTAAAATTAGCTGGAGAAGGAAATGGCCAACCATACAATTATTTATGCCAAGAAAACCCTGAATGGGGTCACAAAGAGCCCAATATAATTGAAACAACTGAACAACAACAAAAATGTTTGTTGAATTGAACCAAACAGCACAGAAATTTGAGTGTTAGAAGGGAACTGTGAAACCACAGAATCACAGTGTTAGAACTGGAAAAGACACTGTTGCTGCTGTAAATGATATAAATAAGAGGTATGATGGATGACCTGTAGTGTGCCTTTCCATCTACAATATGGTGACCTTTTGGGGTACGGAGCTCCCTCGTTTTACAGATGAGGAAGGTAGGGCCTAAAGTTTTTTATTCAAAAGCACACAGCTAGCTAGCAGCAGAGCTGGGACGAGAGCCCAGGTCTTCTACTTCCCAAACAAGTGCTTTACTACACCACACGAACTCATTCCTAACTCCTCAAGAATATTTTTTTAAAAAATCAGAAAAGTTTGAATGAAAGCTGAGGAGAAAGTGTCCCAAGTCTACTTTCAATATTTTAAAACTTCACATACAATCTTTTTATCAGACAGCATAATATAATAAAGACAACATTTTTTCACTCACTTAATTTATGACTTCTGGGAGCCATTCCAATTTGCTTTGTATTATGGTTTAGTAGAACATTATCCCAGTGTTATTCAGCTGTAGCAAAGCCCAGGCAAAAGAACCAAGGTGCTTGGGAACCAGAAAGAGAACCAAATGCAGTTCCATGCAGATAAGGGTGAAAACAAGTCTGTACACACTCACGTTGGAAAGTCTCAGATATCATGGGAAAGGAAAAAGTTCCTATTCTCAGGAGAATCTGCCAAGGGAATAAATTCTCATGGGCAAATACAGTGCTAAAATTTACTCTTCCATAGGCAATCCAATAACTATAAAACATATTTTTCCCTTCTAAATTCCAGAGCTGAATACCTTCAGTGTATATCTTGGATAGACAACGAAGGGTCATGTGCTTTTTGATAGTTTTGATTTCTTTATCTAAAAACTGCCTATTCCTGGACTAAGGCTCATTTTTTAAAATACCAATATTATTCTGGTGATTGAGTATCATATATCATAATCTTTGAAGAATTAAAGTCGGAGGTCACCCAATGACCACAGAAAGAGACACATGGTGGGCATGATTAGTTTATAGCAAATTGTCAGGGAAGAATTGCAAAAAAGTGACCTAGAACATTGGGGTCCAATTCAAATAGAAAATGAGGCCACTAAACTGTACATAAGAATCCCTGTGGGTCTCATATTGACTTAGAAAATTACACAGTAATACTATGTTCTATTCTATTTTTACTTTTTTGGTTAAATATTTCTCAATTATATTTTAATCTGGTTCACCACATTAGTGTTGTGTGCTGCTGGTGGCTTGTGGTGTTTGATACCTATGGTCTTTATCCAAGTAAAAGAGGAAGAGAAAAAAAGGTGGGCCAGTCATATAGCCAGAGCTAATAACTAATAGACAGAAAGTGCATGTGCTCCACTGGTATCTAGGTAATGTGGACACAATAAAAGAGCTTTGTCATATTAGAGGAGGCCCCGCAAGAAGATAACGTGGATGATATAGACAGTTATAGATGTTTTGTTGTCTGAACTATTAAAAAAAGACCACAACATAAATTAGATCACAGATCTCTCAAAGTAATTATGAATATGCTTCATGACCATTTGTTAGAAAATAAACATCATTAATTTATACATATATTAACTAACTGTTCCATTAGGTGTTATGAATTCAAAGATGAAAAATATAATCCTTGGTCCTAGAGAATCAACATTCTATTGGAAATGGAGGGGGTATTCATTATTTGGAGAATAGCTAAACAAGTTGTAGTATATAATTGCAATAGAATACTATTTTATGTAAGAAATGACAAGAAGGATTTCAGAAAAACCTGGAAAGATTTATATAAACTGATGCAAAGTAAAGTGAGCAGAACCAGGAGAAAACTGTATATGCTAACAACAATTTTGGATGATGACTAATGTGAATGACATGGCTATTCTAAGTAATACAGTGATCCAAGACAGTCTCCAAGGACTCATGATGAAAAATGCCATCTGCCTCCAGAGAGAAAGAACTGATGGCATCTGAATGCAAACCAAAATACACTTTATTTCACTTTCTTCATTTTTAGGAGACATTTTGGTTCAAATTCTCTTCCACAGAATGACTAATATGGAAAAATGTTTTACATGATTGCAAATGTGAAATCTTTTATCAGATTGCTTACTATCTCAGGGAGAAATTTGTTAGAAAATAAGAGAGGAGGCAAAGAGAAAGGAAAGAAGGGACAGAATTTGGTACTCAAAAATTTTTTAAATGGAATGTTCATTGTTTTTCACATGTAACTAGGGGAAAATAAAGTATATTTTTAAATTATCAACATTCTTTTAGGGGAAATAGAAGAAAAACACAGATAAGAATGATAGAATAGAATAGAATAGAACGGTGGCAAAAGAGAGACCCAGATAAAGTAGTTCAGAAAAATTTAAATAGCTGGTTGGGGAGGAAGGAATCTGGAAGAGAAACTGATTTGGGGACAAAGAATACCTTAAAGTATACCTGGAATTTTAATGATAAATATTAAAATATATTTGCAGGATATCAGAATTAGAATCAGAGGTCATCTAATACAACTGATTTCTGAACAACAATTGCATCTACAACATACCTAACAAGTGGTCTTCTAACCTAGTTAGTGACCTACTCCAAAAATGAAGGTTTGATCATGTCACTATCCTGCTCCATAAACTGCAGTGGCTTCCTATTACCTCCAAGATCAAATATAATCCTCTTTATTTGGCCTTTAAAGCATTTCTCAACTTGACCCCAACCTACCTTATGAGCATTATTTCAGATAACTCTCCTTTACACATACTATCACACAGCCAAACTAGCTTTATTGATCCTCATACATGGCACTCCATCTCCAGCCTCTGTGCTTTTGCACAGGCTATTCTCTCTGCTCATAATGCACACACTCCTCACTTTGCCTCCCAGGTATCCCTAGTATCCTTCAAAGCTCAATTTTGAGTGCTGCTTTGTACATGTAGTCTTTCCTGAAGTCTTCAGTTACTAATGCCTTCCCCTCCAAACTATCTTCTATTGATTTTCTAGGTATTTCATTTATATCTGTGTGTGTATGTATTGTTTCCCTTGGCTAATATGGGAATTCCTTGATGTAAAAAATTGTTTCTCTTTTGCCTCAGTATTCCTAGTATCTATCACAATACCTAGCACCACATCTTTTGTTGTTTAGTTGTTTTTCAATCATGTACAACTCTTTATGACCCCATTTGGGGTTTTTTCCCCTCTGGCAAAGATACTGGAGTGGTTTGCCATTTCCTTTTCTAGCTCATTTTTACAACTAGAGAAATTGAGGCAAGCATGGTTAAATGACTTGCCCAAGGACCCAAAGCTAGTAAGTGTCTGAGTCCAAATTTGAACTTGGGGAAATGTGTGATGCCAGGACCAGAACTCTATCCCCTGAGCCACCTTCCTCAGCACACAGCAGGTTGTTGATAAATGTTTGCTGAATTGAATGAATAGATGATACTAGTGAGAGCCAGTAACATAAACCAGGATGGTCCAGCCTCACACATGGCATCCAGAAACAAAAAAAGTCTTCTGTCTCCCAGGCTCCAATTTCTTGCTCTCACATATCCATCCTCCATACTGCTGTCTAAATGATCTTGTTAAAGAACAAATCTAGGCAGAGTCAAGATGGTAGAATGAGAGGCAATATTAAGCTTAGCTCTCCTTCCACATCTCTTTGATAAAGATCTAGGGCAGTGTGGGCAAACTCAAATAGAAATGGAGCTGAGGCCTCTAAACCATGCATAAAGACCCCTGATGGCTGCATATTGACTCAGAAATCCACACATGTTTATCTACCTTTTTTTTAAAAAAAAGTAATACATCAACATATTAAAATCAGACAAAACCTCTATTTTAGTGTAGTTCAGGCTACATTCAGGAGTTTTGTGGGCTGCATGTGTCCTGTGGACAGCAGCTGTGATATCCATGATCTAGAAAATGCACCACAGCAAATTCTGATCAGGAAAGCTAACCAAGTCACAGTGAGTCACTTTTCTAGCCTAGGGTGCCTTAGGGAGACAGACCTCCTTAGAGAGGTCTGGTCAGGAACACAGGACTGTGGTGGCAGCAGGGATCAGTCCAATGCCCGATGATTAAGAAAGGGCCAAGATGGGGTACCAAAACGAGATCCAAATGCATGCCTGAGCAAGTCCTGAATTCAGGAGCTAGTGTTAATCTGGCACCTCTGTCACTCCTCATCCAAGGCTGGGTAACAGATTCAGGGCAAAGAAGTCACTAGGACCCTTGGCCCTAGCTATGTACTGAATTCAGAAGCTGTGTAGCTGTGATTCCCGGAGCAGAGGACAACATCCTCAATCAAAGGGGAGCCAGCAATTCAGTCCCTCTGAACCTGAAGAACTTCTGGCTGGCCAATAGTGCCTCAGTCAAGCAGCAATATGCTAAAACTCTCAACTAGAAACAAGATAAACTCAAACCTGACAGCCGAAGAGGAGGAGAGAAAAGCTCAGGCCAGACTAGCTCCCTTCATCCACCTCCCCCATCTTTTTTTTTTTTTTTTTTTTACCATCTTTGAATCAATACTGTGTATTGGTTCTAAGTCAGAAAGAAGAGCAGTAAAGGCTAGGCAATGGGGGTTAAGTGACTTGCCCAGGGTCACACAACTAGGAAGTCTCTGAAGCTAGATTTGAACCTAGGACTTCCTGTCTCTAGGCCAGGCTCTCAATCTCAATCCAAAGAGTCACCCAGCTGCCACGCCCCCTCATTAAATTCTTTATATGACACAAATACTACCTTGATACCTAAACCAGGGGGAGTCAAAATAAAAATAGAAAACTATTGTCCAATTTCCCTAATGAATATTAATTAAAAAATTTTAAATAAAATATCATCAAGGAGACTACTATCACTAAGATCATACATTATGACTAGATTGGATTTATACCAGAAATATAGGGATGTTTCAATATTAGGAAAGCAATAAGCATAAATGACCATGTTAATAACAAAACCAACAAAAATCATATGATTCCTTCAACAGATATAGAAAGAGCTTTTGACAAAATACAGCACCAATTCATGTTAAAAACACTAGAAAGCCTAAAAGTAAAGAGCACTGATAAAAATTATAACTACTACCTATCTTAAACCAAGAGCAAGTATTATCCATTTAAGAGATAAGCTAGAAGTTTTGCCATCATGATCAGAAGTGAAGCAAGGATTCCATTATCACTACTGCTATTTGATTGTACTAGAAATGTTAGTGATAGCAATAAGACAAAAAAAAAAAATTGAAGGAATAAGGGTAGGCAAAGAGGAAATCAAACTATCACTTTTGCAAATGAGAATTTACTATGAGATTTACTATTAGAATCCCAAAGAATCAACTGAAAACTAACTGAAAATAATTAATAATTTCAGTAAACTTATAGATATATAAAATAAAATAATACAAATCATAAGGATTTTGGTATACTACCAATAATATCCAATAGGAAGAAATACAAATTGAAATTCCATTTCAAATTAATATGAACAGTACAAAATACTTGGGGATCTAACTGCCAAGATACACACAGGAACTATATGAACACATTCACAAAACATTCTTCACACCAGTATAGATATTTAGTGGAGAAATATTCAGTCACAGGTAGGCTGAGACAATATAATAAAATGATAATACTACCTAAATTCATTTACTTATTCAATGCCATACCAACTACCAAATAATTACTTTATAGAGCTAGAAAAAAATCCCCCAAAAAATACATCTGGTGGAACAAAAGGTCAAGAATATCAAGGGAATCAATGATAAAATATAGGAAGGGAGGGAGTCTAGCAGTACCAGATTTCCAACTATACAAAGTTATAATAATCAAAAAAATTTGGTACTAAATAAGAAATAGAGAGGTTGGTTGGTGGAATAGATTTGGCACCTAACATGTAGTACAAATGAGCACAATAACCTAGTGTTTGATTAATCCAAAGATCTCAGCTATTGGGAAAAGAACTCTATATTTCCATAAAAGCTGTCGGCAAAATCTGAAAGTAGTCTAGCAGAAGCTAGGTATAAACCAACTTTTCACATTTTATACAAAGATAAGCTCAAAATAGCACATCATTTAGATATAAAAGGTGATAGATTACATGAGCAAATTAGTGGAAAGTAGGACAACTTTGAACTTCCACCTCTTACCCATCAGATTGGCTGAGATCACACACACACACAGAGAGAGAGAGAGAGAGAGAGAGAGAGAGAGAGAGAGAGAGAGAGAGACAGAGACAGAGACAGAGAGAGAGACAGAGAGAGAGAGAAAGGAAAGTGACAAATGCTGGAGGGGCTATAGAAAATAGGTTCACTAATACACAACTGATAGAGATGTGAACTAGTCGAACCATTTGGGGAAACTATTTGGAACTACATCCCCAAAGGTACTAAACACTGCCCTTTCACCTAGAGGTACTACTATGAGGTCTATACTACAAAAATATCAAAGAAAGAGGGAAAGGATCTATACAGATAAAAATATGCCTGTAGCTCTTTTTATGGAGGCAAAAAATTGGCCACTGATGGAATATCAATTGGCTGGGAAATGGCTAAGCTATGGTAAATGAATACAATAGAATACAATTATGCTCTAAGAAAAGATGAAGGAGATGGTATGGAAAAACCTGGGAGGATTTATATGAACTGATGCAAAGTAAAGTCAGCAAAACCAAGCGAGTATTTTATATATTAATATTGTAAAGATTGTAAAATTGTATTGATATTATATTGTAAAGATATTGCAAATAGTGTAAATTTATTAAAGATAATATTGTAAATATTATAAAGATAATATTTGTAAATTGTAAAGATTTGTAAAGATAATTGTAAAGATAATATTGTAAAGATATTGTAAAAATAACAAACTGTGAAAGACAACATTTCTGATTCACATAATGACTCACCATGATTCAAAAGGGCTCATAATGAAATATGCTATCTACTTTCACACAGAAAGCCAAAAGACACAAGATTATAGACTGCATAATAGTTACTTTTCTTCCTTCTTTTTTTTGTACATGCATGTCTGAGGTGGGAATTTGTTTTGCATGACTGTAAATTTTATTTTTCTTGCTTTCTCAGTTTTTTTAGAGGGAGAAACTAGAGAAATAATTCAAAACTTTTTCAAATGACACAAATCTTCTTATATTACTCACCTGCCAAGAAGATTTTCAATTGCCTTTATGATGAAATAGGAACTCATCCTTTGGGCATTTAAAGCACTTCATAATTTGGTGCCAAGCTATCTTCTAGACCAGTGATGGGCAAACTATGGGATGCAGGCCAGATGCAGCCCCCTGAACTGTTTTATCCAGCCATGGGACATTATTCCCAATCTGACGAATTGTGATATTGGAAATTTGAGAGTGTACTCTTTCTCTTTTTTGTAATCGTGGAGCATGAATGAGGATGAGAGGAACAGGTAAATGGCAGGGTCCCTTAAAAATAACTCAAAAGGGATATGGCTTCGGTTCCGGGTTAAGATGGCGGCAGAGTAAGAAGCAGCTCTTAACCTCTCCTGACCGAAACACACAAAACTCCTCAAGGGGACATAAAAACAAGTCCAGACGAACGGAGGAACCCCACAACAGGGCACAGCATGGAAGGTACGTGGAATCGAGACATTTCCAGGCTATAAAGGGCTCTCACTAAATCGCGGGCTGAGCAACTGCCCCACCCCCAACCCCTCCACACACAAGATCTAGAGCTCTGAAGCCAGCTAAAAAGAAATAGAGAAAGTTTGGGGCACCCATCGAGTCACTGGCAGCTCCGGGGCCTGTTCCTGAGAGCAGCAAGATTTAAGACCCCAATAAGCCAAAGAACACAAGCGAAATCTGAGCGCCGGAGCAGAGAGTGGACGCTGGGCACAGAGCGCAGGCTGAGCAGAGCACAGGCACGGGCGGAGGCGTGGGTGGAGGCAGACACAGCCAGGAACTAAAGCTCTGAAAACCTGAGTGGGGAACCAGTGCAGACGGGTATACGACTGTGGAAGCAGCGCCCTGAGACTTGTGAAGGAACCTCCTGCAGAGGATCAAGTAAGGGGGTCCACCAGGGGGCTTGACCTTGGAAAAAACCAGAACTCAGACCTCAGGAGCCAATAGACCGCGGACAGACACTGAGCGCGAGGATAAACCTGAGAAGCTGCTGGGCTAATGATGGCTACCCAGACTCAGGAAACTCAGAAGAGAAAGAATAACAACAAGAAAAAGAAGCCTTTAACACTCCACAACTTTTACACAGAGAAAATCCAGACAACCGAGCAAACAGAGGAGGAGAACAAACAAGCATCCGGACCCTCCTCAAATAAGGAAAACTCCTCACAAGCCATGGAAGAGTTCAAAACTGAGATTTTGAGGAAAATGGAAGAGATCTGGCAAGAAAATAACTGTTTAAAAAGGTAAAATCTTGCAATTGAACACCAGAAATGACCAGATTGAAAAGGAATACCAGAAGATTATGGCCAAAAACCAGAAGATTATGGCCGAAAACCAGAAGATCATGGCCGAAAACCAGAAGATTATGGCCGAAAACCGAAAGATTATAGCCGAAAATCAATCCCTAAAGGCTAGAATTGAGCAATTGGAAGGTAATGATCTCTCAAGACAACAAGAACAAATAAAACAAAGTCAAAAGACTGAAAAAATAGAAGGAAACATGAAATATCTCAATGAGAGAGTGACAGACCAAGAAAACCGGTCTAGAAGAGACAACGTGAGAATAATTGGTCTTCCAGAAAAACCAGAAATTAATAGAAACCTGGACTCCATACTAACAGAAATTATTCAGCAAAATTGCCCTGAAGTCCTACAACAAGAGGGCAATATAGACATCGAAAGGATTCATAGAACACCCACTACATTCGACCCAGAGAAGAAATCGGTTAGAAATATTATTGCCAAATTCAAAAGCTTTCAAGCAAAAGAAAAAATCTTACAAGAAGCCAGAAAGAGACAATTCAAATATCAAGGAGCACCAATCAGGATCA
>NC_058130.1:666624106-666644820 GCF_016433145.1 Gracilinanus agilis | reverse complement strand
CAATGACCCAGGACAATTCTGAGGGATTTATGGTAAAGATGCTACCCACATTCAGAGGAAGGACTGCAGGAGAGGAAACATATAAGAAAAACAACTGCTTGAACGCATGGGTCGGGGTGGGCATGACTTGAGGGTGTGGACTCGAAACTACCACACCAATGCAACTACCAACAATTTGGAAATTGGTCTTGATCAAGGACACATGACAAAACTAGTGGAAATGCGCATCGGCCATGGGTGGGGGTATTGCAGGGGGGGGTGAAGGGGATAGGAGGAGCATGAATCAGGTAACCATGTTAAAAATGTATATTAATAAATGTTAAAAAAAAAACAAAAAAAAAGGGATATGGCTTCATTTTTCTAAATGGCTTTCAATAAACCCTTTGAAACCATGATATTTTTAATTTTATCACTCTATATTAATTTTATTCCTTAAGAATACGAGTAGGATACAATACAATGAAACTTCAAAAGAGTTGCCTTAGAAACACACTGACAGATGAGCATTTCCTTTCCTTTGGCCCCCTCTTTAAAAAGTTTTCCCATCACTGTTCTAGACCAATTTCACATTACTACCCCTTATACACTTTCTGTTCTTACCAATATGGCCTCGTGTTTGCTCCTAACACACAAATTCCATTGCCCATCACCATGCCTTTAAATAGACTATTTTCCATGTCTCAACTGTCCTTCCTCTTCAAATATACCTTTCTGAATTCCTGGCTTCCCTCAAGGTTCATTTCAAATGCTATCTACTACACAATAGCCCTAGGACCCCAGTTATTTGTGTCCTCTACTCCCTGAAATCACTTTGTATATATTTTGAATCTCCTTATGTATACATGTTGTCTCTTCCTACCAGAAAAATGCAAACTCCTTGAGGGAAGGGATTATTTCATTTTTGTCTTTCCCTCTCCAAAGTCTAGCATCGTGCCTGACACTTAAATACTTAGTAAACTGAAACGGAATTGAATTCTAGAATGGGATGCAATGTTTTAGGAATGGTGAACAGTGCCTGTACCTAATCTATGTGAAGCTGCCCCCACTATCCTTGTGCAGGTAGGTCATGTATATGTGAGTTCTTTTAGAACTAGAAATGGTTTGGTGGGGTTCTGTCCCTATCCTGTTGTCAGAGAACATTGCTTTGTGCCCAAGTATCCAAAGAAATTTGTAATGTACAACTTAACAAAGAAAAGACTACAAAATATTAAGTGATCTGTAAATTGATATAACTGTTTTATTTCAAAGGAAGATTTTAAAACTGTATTGCAAAGTTAAATAAGTGTAGGATGATGTAAATTCATCTTCTGACAGTACCAAGCTTGGAGTCTGGAAGATTTGAGTTCAAATTGAACCTCAGACACTAGCTATGTGACCCTGGATAAGTCACTTAACCTTGTTTGTCTCAGTTCCTTCATCTATAAACTGAGCTAGTGAAATAAATGGAAAACCACTCCAGTATCTTTACCAAGAAAACCTCAAATGAGGTCTCAAAGAGTTAGACATGACTGAAACAAATGAACAACAGGATTCTGAAGGGGTTATTATAGTTACACAAAATGATATAAACTGATACTTCAAAACAAAGCTTTTCTCTTTTAAAAAACACAACAGGTCTACTTAGAATAAAAGCCAGAGGATTTTCCCCTTGCTATTGAGTCAAAATAAACATATAAACTGAATTCAATTAAGCCTAATTAGATAGACTGGATTTTAAGAGTTCACTGTTATAGGGAATTCTCTGGTAAGCAAAACCTCTCTGACAAGTAGAACAGTACCTTCTCTGCAACTTATAGCCTTGCAGAGTTCCTTAGAACACAGAGTTGAAGTGACTTGAGCCAGGTTCCTAGGACCAGTATTTGTCTAAAGTGGGCCTTAAACCCAGACTTTCCTATTTATAAGGCTGGCTCTTTATTCAGGAGAGTACAAGAAAAGAGAAAAAATGTGGGCGGAGGGTAGGCAGAGAGGGGAAAAAAGAACAATTAGCTTTATGTGAAGATAGCTTTTAAAAAGGACATTGTGAAAAGCCATGGGTTTTAGCTGTTTCTGTTTTACTGCCAGAATTTTTACAACCAGCAGTAGAGTTAATAAACAGATGGAAGGTCAAATTTTATTTTACTTTTCCTTATGTGCCATCAAATAATAGCTGGATATGTTCCAAAGTTAGAACCTTTATGATTGGTAGTGACACTCAGAGGAGGGGGAAATGTGCTTTGTTTTCAAGAACTGGCACTACCTACCTTCTGAACAAAGAATTCTAATTTAAAAAATACACAACTGTACATAAAAATAATCTTGTTTTGATGGCCAGGCATATTTATTCTATATATAATTAAATAAGAGAAAAATCAATATGAAACCTTGCAAGGTACATTCTAGCTAGTTCTCATATTTTTAAAAGCATCACGATATTTTAGAAATGTCTACATGGCTTTGAACATTTCTGCAAATTATTTGTCTGTCATTTTTAAGTCATGCCTAACTTTTCATGACCCCATTTGGGGTTTTCTTGGCAAAGACAATGGAATAACTTTTATTTCCTTCTCCAGCTCATTTTACAGATGAGGAAACTAAGACAAACAGGGTTATGTGACTTTCTCCTGGTGATACACAGCTAGTAAGTATCTGAGGCTGTACTTGAATTCAGGTCCTCCTGACTCCAGGGTTGGCAATCTATCTACTGCACCCCTAACTCCTCCTTCTGCAAATTATCTCTATAGCTAGTTGGATACAGATGAGGTATCCATGACCATACACAATCTAAAATAGCCAATATTTTGAATCTCAGGGTGGGGAAGGGACTCCAGACGCCATCTAATCCAACCCATTAAAAGGACACTCTCAAGACCTATATGAAGACATGGGAGACACTGGCACAGGGCCGTCCTGTATGGCGTATCCACATCAAGGAAAGTACTGTGCTCTATAAGGAAAGCGGAAATTTCAAAAGAAATGAGAGATGTGCAAATTTAAAGACTCCTCCATCCCAAATGTTCATCTGGGCTATTTGTGCCTGACCTGTGGCAGAGCCTTCTGAGCTCAGATTAGCCTCATCAGCCAGTCACTGATCCCAAATCATTCTGGATATCTGAAGACGAAGGACCCCCCAACCAGACCAACTTTGCCACCCGAAATCCTTTCTACCTTATCTCTGACAACAGTTTGTAGAGTCTGTGCTCAGAAACATACGTGAAGAGGAACCTGACGTCTTCCAAAGAAACCCAATCCGCTTGGTTTCTAATTATTAGGAAGTTTTCCTTCTCATCAAGCCCATGCATTCATTCATGTGAGGGTTTCAAAATGTATCCTGGCTGGGGACAGCATTTCCCAGCATGCCCTAGAGATCCCGCCCCCCCCAACTTCCTCGTGTGATATTGGTCTTAAATGGACCAATCCCATTCTGGGGGAGGGACCACACCTCCTACTTCCGGGCGGGAAATTGGTCGATATAAGGACCAATCCCGCGCCTAGGCGGGAACTTTGAATAGGAAGAGATTCAGAGTAGCAGGGGAAGTTAGTTAAATTGGGGGGGGGGGGGAAGGAAATCAGTTTGTTTTCTCTTTAGTAAAGTTAAAAAAAAAAAAAAAGATCAAAGGGGTAGTGTTTTTCTTTTAGCAATCCTCACATGACAATATCTGTAGCCAGTGTTGTGGCACATGTCTGTGGCACTTGTTACTAGGAGCAGCTATGGCTGATGGATCACTTGAGTTTAGGAGTTCCGAGCTGTCAAGGGTCCAAAAGGGATCAGGTATCACCTGGGGGTCAGCCTCAGAGTTATTGTGAGGATCGAATGAGTCAACACATGTAAAGTGCTTTGCAAACCTTATAGGAAATGTGAGCTATTTTTAGCTAGCTAAGAAGCCATGCTGTCTCAATCGGTCATTGCTTCTCTTGCCCAAATTCTAAGAGTTAAGAGGAAGAAGTATCTATAATAGCTGACGTTTATGTTACTCTTTTAAGTTTTACAAAGCACATAAATACATGATATGACACGGATGACATGACTGAACAACAAATTTCATTTAAGTCTCAATATAACCCTGGGAGTTAAGTTTTATTGTTCAGTCATTTCATGACCCCACTTGGGGCTCCCTTGGCAGACATATTACAGTGGTTTGCCATTTCCTTTTCCAGCTCATCTTACAGGTGAGAAAACTGAGTGAACAGGGTGAAGTGACTTGCCCAGGGTCACACAGCTACTAGGTATCTGAAGACAGGTTGGAATTCAGGAAGCTGTCTTCCTGACTCCAGGCCTGGCATTCTATCCACTGCACCACCTACCTACCCTGTTAACCCTATTTTACAACTGAAGAAACTGAGGCCCAGAGAAGCTAAATTATTAGCCCATCTATGTTCACACAGCTAGTAAGTGTTTGAAGTGAGATTTGAATCCAAGTATTCCTGACTACAATTTCATCATTCCATCTACTATGCCATCCTTCTTTAAAATATATGATGAGGGGGTAGCTAGATGGCTCAGTGGGTTGAGAGCCAGGCCTACAGATAGAAGATCCTGGGTTCAAATTTGACCTCACACACTTCCAGTGTGACCCTGGACAAATAACTTAACCCCAACTGCCTAGCTCTTACCACTCTTCTGCCTTGGAACCAATACATAGCATTGATTCTAAGATGGAAGGTAAGGGTTCTATAAATTAATTAATAAATTAAGTGCATGATGAACTATCCAACTGGTCTGGGATAAAGAAAGACATAACCTTTCTACATGTACACTTGATCTCATCCACTTCCTTCTTTTCTAACAGATTGTTGCCCAGTATCATCCTTACTCTCTCATCTTCAGTCTACCTATCCCTATTGATTGACTCCTTCTCTTCTACCTTCAGTCACATTTCCCACATTCTTAATAAACAAACAAAACCTTCTCTCCTCTCCTCAGCT
This sequence comes from Gracilinanus agilis, assembly GCF_016433145.1. Lineage (NCBI taxonomy): Eukaryota > Metazoa > Chordata > Mammalia > Didelphimorphia > Didelphidae > Gracilinanus > Gracilinanus agilis. Next base: position 666,639,918 of record NC_058130.1, on the reverse strand, counting down.
AAACTCCTTAAGAAAACCATCTAGATTAGCTACTTCTACTTCCACTCCTCTCTTTCTCTTTTAAATCCTCTGCAATCCGGCTCCCAACCTCAAATCAACTAAAACTGATCTCTCTAAAGCAGTGATTCCCAAAGTGGGTGCTACCGCTCCCTGGTGGGTGCTGCAGCGATCCAGGGGAGTGGTGATGGCCGCAGGTACATTTTTAGCTTTCCTATTAATTGCTATTAAATTTTTTTTTTAAATTAATTTCCAGGAGGCTAAGTAATATTTTTCTGGAAAGGGGGCGGTAGGTCAGAAAAGTTTGGGAACCACTGTTCTAGTGAGAGACTTAATTGCTAAGGTTAATGCCTTCATATTCATCCTTAGCCTTCATGATTTCTCTACAACATTTGACACTTTTCATAAGCATCTCCTTCTGGATATTTTTTCTTCTCTAGACTTTTGCGACATTCCTCTTTCCTGCTCTTCTTCTACCCAACTGCAGCTTTATAGTCACCTTTGCATGTTCATCATCAGTGTCACAAGCATTAGCCAGGAGGGTCTCTCTCCTGTGTCCTCTTGTCTTCTCCCTCTATGCTATCCTACTTGGTGATCTCCATTCCAATGCATTCAATGATCATCTCTACACACATGATTCATAGTTAGATATATCCAGGCCTAATCTCTTTTCTGAACTTCAGTTCTATATCACTATTTGCTCTTTAGATATCTCAAACTGGATGTCTCATTTCAAACACAGCATGTCCAAAACATAACACATTATCTTCTCTCACTCCTGCAAAAACCAACAATAAGGGAGGTATAGAAGGATTGCCTAGCAGCAGTGAGGGCCCGGTAGAAGTCATGTAGCATAAATTTAATGGATCCCATCAAAGAAGTTGCATGGTTTTCTCCAACTTGATTCAGAAATATATACATAGGAGTGAATTTGGCAGTTGGTGGGAGTTATCCAAGGCTAAGGCTCAGCAAGTCACAATCAGAAAATTTAATAGGGACTGATTAGAAGAAAACATCACGGAGCTGAACTGGTCATCCAAGGAGTCAAGATGAGGAAAAGAGGAGAGGGTAGCTAATACAGGGGTGATAGCCTGAGACAGAAACTGAGGTATTGAAAGAGGGATAGGTAAAGCAAAAAGTAGGTTTATGTAAAGAAAGACAGAGGGAGAGGGGGAAAACAATTGGCTATAGTCAGATAAGTGGATTTCATAATTCTTGAACATTGAGGTGATGCATGTGAATATTGGCAAGATCAAGGACATGATTACCTTTGTATTCAGCTGAGGTGGGATAAAGGAATAGGTCAGGGGAAGTGAGTAGGTTGAAGACTGGAGTGATTACGGTGTCTGAGGGATAGCCAATATGTATGCTGAAGTCCTTGAATATGATTTGAAAAAATAAAGAAAAAATGTGAAAAAGTTACTGAATTTGTTAAGAAAGAAAAGAGAATGCCCTGGAGGTCAGCAAGGATGGTAGATATGAATTGCTTGAATATCAAAGGAGGAGAAGTTACTAAGTGATGGAGGTAGTAGATGAACCTGAAAGGGATAATGGGGAGCAAAGTGTATTCCAACTTTCTTTGCCTCTAAGGGTAAGAAGTTAAAATACATTTAGTACTGGAAAGAGTAGCCAGAAATCCTGTCCCAAAGTCTAGCACAATGTACTTAATAAATGTTATGCAAACTGAATTGAATAAAGGTACTTATTTGGATAGAGTTGAAGTTACAATCTTTTAACTGTGCACATAAATCTTTTTTTTTTTTTAAATCGAAGCTATTAGAAGCAAAGAAGGAACACAAGGTGAGAGAAGTGTCAAAGGACCAGTGAAAACAATAACAAAAATTAATACTAAATACTACAAAATTATAAAGACTAGGCTTGGCCTCAAGCAAGAGATAAGAGAAGATAACTCTCCCTGCAATGGTAAGGAACCAAGGGTATGGAACACTGGCCTTGTCAATATGTTGGTTAGTCTGCTAAATTTTTTTTTCCTTTTTTCTTTAATATAATTTGTGGCTCTTTGGAAAGAAGCAGAGGGGAAATACTGGTAGGTTAACTGAAAACAAAAGATATCAATAAAATTTATTTTTATTAAAAGGAAGGATGAGGGAGTCAATCAAGTTACTTCCTGCCCAAAATAAAAAGGCATAAGAAATCACTGTTAGGGGCCAGCTGGGTAGCTCAGTGGATTGAGAGTCAGACCTAGAGATGGGAGGGGAGGTCCTAGGTTCAAAGCTGGCCTCAGACACTTCCCAGCTGTGTGACCCTGGACAAGTCACTTGACCCCCATTGCCCACCCTTACCACTCTTCCACCTAGGAGCCAATACACAGAAGTTAAGGGTTAAAAAAAAAAAAGAAAAAGAAATCATTGTTATGTAAAGGTGCCTTGCAAACTTGAATATGGTATATACAAATATGAGTAATTGTTCCCGTGGAAAGAAAGAGGAATGACAGAAATGTCTGGCATTAAAATTTTACCCAAGTATACAAAACTGGCACTGGAAAAGTTGGCTTATTCTTCCTGTTCATGAGTAAGTGGCCATAACCTCATTGGAATCATGGTGGCAGGATATCAGGGATTAAATAGCGTTAGCAGGGAACCACAAATTAAGGAGACCAGGAAGTTATCCTTCTGACTTACTGCTTTCAGGAAGTGAAGGAAAGGTAGTCATAGGGCAACTCTGGAAAGCCATTTCAGAGATGGTAACCCATGCCCTAGGTTTCCTCTGGGTAAATTTTGCTCAAATGTTTAAGCCTTTCCTTAAGCCAGGAAGCCATCGGCCCTACAAATACTAAAATATTGCCCATCTCACGCATTTCTGACTTCTTTTTCACGTTTTAAACAGAAAAATCTTTACCATAAGCATTCACAATACTTTCTACCTTTTTGGTGCTTTGCAAAGCTGTAACTGGTAATTTTTGCATCTGGAATAAGTAATATCAATCAATATCAACCAAAAGACATTTATTAAATGTCTACTCTATGCTTTGTACTATGCTAAGTGCTTGGGCTACGGAAAGAGGTAAAAGGAAATCTCTGTCCTCAAGAAGTTTACAAAACAGGCAAACAAGGGCATGAATTGTACCTTCCATAAAACCCAAGATAAATTCAATTGGAGTAGAGGAAAATGAGGAGTAACAGAGAGACCATGAGACACTTCCCTATTAGAGAACATGGGAGCAAAAACCCTAGAACTTCCACTTCTGAAAATGGAAACCACTGAGACTGCTATTAGTGATATTCTTACCCAAAGGGCCAGTCTAAGGAATAGCTGATTTCAGGAGGTAACACATGCCATTTGTAGTTTCCTCTTTTAATTCCTTGGTCAATAAACATTTAGTAAGTATTAACTATGTACCAGGCAAAACTAATTTTGCTAACGAGCTGCTAATCTCAGTTATTTCGCTGTTGCTAAAGGAGAACAATGCTTTCTCTCTACATTTTGGCATGCTGGGGCAAAGTCTTAAGCATGCTGCCTTAATTTTAGCTCTGCCATTTTGGATAATATCAAGTCAGGGATGGCCAAATAATTTAGACAAAAGTGAATAAAAGCAAAATACCAACTTTAAAAATGTCACAAAATGGGTTGAGTAGAGGGGTCAGCTACACTGCCCAGTGAATTAAGAGCCAGGTCTATAAACCAGAGGCTCTGGGTTCAAATACTCCTTAGCTGTGTGATCCTGGACAAGTCACTTGACCCCAAGTGCCCATCTTTACCATTCTTCTGCCTTAGAACCAATACTTAGTATAGATTTTAAGACAGAAAGTAAGGATTTAAAAAAATGGACTGGGGAGTAGTCAATCTTACTACACTGTGAGAAAACTAACCTATATTGAAAATACAGATGTGCTGTTGTTATGGAGAGTTCAGCCTAGGCTTAGTGGTAGAAGGGGGATGGACTAATATAAAAGGACACTTATCCCCATGGGGCCAGAGAGGACATTCTGCCTGTAACAGAAACAAAAGCAAATGGCTGAAATGATTTAATGCTAGAAGCCCATGCCAAACTAACAGAACAGAAAGAGACCAAGTATTTCTACAGAGTGTACCTCCCAAGCCCCCCCCCCCCCCGAATTTATCACATTGTAGTAAGGATGACTTATCCCTCCAAGGGGCTCTCAGCTGTGTGGTAGTGACACTGGGGGAAGTGTTTTGGCTAAGAAGAGAATGTAGGAAGAAGCCATGGTCCCAAGAGAATGAAGTTGGAACGTCTCCACCTTCATCATCTCATCTTACCCCACTGGGCTGCTGTTCTGGGTGCTTGCTGATTACAGGAGGCTCTAGAGGTGCCTTTAAGATGCCCTGAAAGGAGCTGCCATGGGGGGTGCCTTACCCTATCACACTTTCTTAGCTAAGACTGTTATATCACTCAACTACTTTAATCAAAACGAGAAAGGGAAAATCATGTTTCTGGCTACGGAGGCTACAAACCCCAAGTTACCCTGTCAGCAACTGCAGCTGAGAGCAATTTACCCAAGTAATTATTCATCTCTGTCAGCCCCTCCTTTTATGGATAAGAAATTGAAGAGGAGGGGAATGTTGATATATGAGTAAATAGATAGCTACTTGGCACAAATTTGCTCCTGGTGAGGTAAAATAATGAAGATGACAGATTCTCCAGTTCATTCTGGGACAAGGAAAGGCTTATTAAAAAAAAATTATGGGTTGTCAATTTTTACATTTTTGTATTTTTAAGGCAGAAGGAGTTAAGGCCAGAAAAGTGGAAGATTTCTTAATATTTTTCTTTTTCCTTTCTACCTATTTTGAGTAACATTTCCTACCAATTTTCCCTTTATACTTACTTGGCCAAGTACATGTTTTAATATGTCCACAATATCAGTGTCTGGTTAAATTACTTATACTTCAAACGAGTTAATTGTTTGCTTATCTAATAGGTGCAGTCATAATTATAGGCTGTCAGTGGCCATTAATGAATAAAACTGGTGAGGATTTCACAAGGTATGGATTTTCCACCCCCAGCACAGTGAGGAGCCAAATTATTCAGCATTTCCATAGGGAAACACCTTTGATCAAGGCATGAGGCAAAACCTAAGCTACCATTTTGCCTTTGAAATGGAAACACAAACAAAAAGAACAGTGAAAGAGAGTTTGCTCATTCTTTTTTCCTAAGAATAAAAACTGATAATCACTTTTTTTAGCCCTCATGTATGTAGCATATTTATAGTCTTTATATTCAAATTAAATATTGTTGTGAGGGTGAACCCACAAATAGTAATAGTTAACGTCCCTGATAACCCTACATTACAATATACATATATATATACATATATATGGGGGGGGGGAGAGAGAGAGAGAGAGAGAGAGAGAGAGTAATGATAGAATGGTTTGACTAAACATAGAAATGTTGTAGTCGCCGTTTATAGAAATTAACCCTTAAGTCACAAGACTGTTAATAGCTCTAATAGCTTTATTGTAGTAAGATAAAGATAATAAGAGAGGGAAATACAGAAAGGAGGTAAAGAATTACCTAGTCTAACAACCTAAAGTCTAACAACCCAAAGTCTAACAACCCAGAGTCTGCCTCTGAATCTCAGCCTCAGAAACCCCACACTGGTTCCTATCTGTTTTCTATATATTTTGTATAAATTTCTATTTGTACATGTTATCTTCCCTCATTGAATGTAAGTTCTTTGAAAACAGAGACTGTATTATTTGGCACATAATAAGGCCTTAATGAATGCTTTTTGCTTGATTTCATCTCCTCCTTTTAAGAGTTTGAACTTTCTCCATAACTTCTCCTTAGCCACCCATTCCTAAAACAGTGAATGCCTTGCACAAAATGGGAACTCCATGAGTATCCATTGAATGAATGATCTCTTCTTAGTTTCCTTCTAGCTCTATTTAAAAATATATATTGTAAAACTAAAGAAGATGAAAATTGTAAATTAAAGTGGGATATAGGGGAGAGGAGGGAACTCACAGCAGGAATTGTCACAGGGATCATAATGAATTTTGGTCCTTCCACTGACTTCGCAATCTGCCTTTCACCAATTTGCTCCCTCTTTTTTCTCAGGACCCCCAGACACTTCTCAAACGGGTTTGAAACACCTGCCAAGAACGAGCCTTTGTAAATTCACAGTGAATTCCTCACCATGCTGGATGATACCGTGTTCCAGAAGCCTATGGCAAAGTTGCTCAGCCTCATTCCTCGTGGTGGCCTCTCCTTCCTGAACCAGCCAATCAAGAAGCTCAGATGCCATGAAGGTTCTCTCATATTTGATGCCTTCCTCCTCTCTCGGCTGCAAGAGTGTGTTTTCAGAACTCATCAGCCTATTGGGGAAGGCAGGAGATAGAGAGGTGAACAAAATTAATGCACACATGCTCAGGGTAAACATCTTTTTCCAGGTTTCTGTAAGGTATCACAACAAAGAAAGTTCCCACAGTATGCGATGCATCAATCCATGGCCTCTAAATAGTGAGACTTGATTCAAACTCAACAAGATAGATTCTTATGTGTCAAGTAGATAAGAGCTGAAGTGAAATCAGTCCACAGCACTGCCATTAGCAGACATTAATCTTAACCATCTTTAGGAAGGATTATAAGTCACTTCCCCTTGCTTTTAAGAAAAGAAATTAGCCCATTGTTTCCCACAGGCTTTGTTGGAAGTATTTATTTCCGCCAGAGCATCATCTACTTCCTCGAATGGCTGTGCTAATTAAAAAGCTGAGGAAAATCACCACTTTGCAGCCTCTTCTTAGATATCCTGTTTCTCACACCTCTTAAAATGCCAACACCAGCTTATCTTCTTTAAAAGCCATTTTTGATAATGTCTTGCCTTACAAACTAGTTTCTGACATCTCTTTCAAAAGCTTTCTGTATTTTACCCCATTTTATTTTATTCCTTTTCCTTTCTCCCTACTACAGATTGCAAAACCAAACAAAAAACAACAACAACAAAAAACACCCTAGAGAATCATACAATATCAAGAGTTGGAAGAGATTTTAGAGACCATCGTTTAATTCAACTTCATTTTGCAAATGTAGAAATTTGGGTTTCAAGAGCTGCGGTGGCTTCTGTTATGTCACAGGACTGATTAGTGACTGAGCTTGGTCTAGAACCACATTGTTTTGATTTCCAATGTTCTTTCTTTCCGAGGATGCCATGCAGGTATTTTTATAAACATTTTGTTAGGTAGTTATTGTATTTATAGTGTTACCTGCGTTCTGCCTACTTTGTTCACATGACATCTTCTGTTTCTAAGCATGAGCTTGTAGAAGGCAAAGACCAGCCCTTTTAAACTGATTTATTCAAAATAGAATAGGATGGGCAGCTAGGTGGCATAGTACACAGAGTGCCAGGTCTGGAATCAGAAAGACATGAGTTCAAATCCAGGCTCAGAAATTTTATCATGTGACCCTAAGCAAGTCACTTGGCCGTGTTTGTCTCAGTTTCCTCATCAGTAGAATGAACTGGAGAAGAGAATGACAAATCACTCCAGAGTCTTTGTGAAGAAAATCTCAAAAGGGGTCATGAAGAGTTCAACATGACTGAAAAACCACTAAACAATGATAAAAAGTATAATAAATTTAAGAACTCATCATCTTTGATTATAATGAGGACTTCTCCTCACAGTCATATGAATTCTTTCACTGTGTAAGATTAAAACTTCAAGACCCTACCATTATGGATGGCCCAGTGGAAGAACCCAGGTGTGAAAGTCACAAACTTGGTTCTAGACACAGCTGAATGAACATAGGGGGATCATGTAACCTCATTATCTAGGCTTCAGTTTCTTTATATCCAAATGAGACAAGGAAAAGAGTAACTGCTTATTTTATTTTATTTCATCTGAATGTTATAAAACTAGACTAAGATAACAGACATATAAAACAGGCATGTAAGTTTGAAAAACTTAAAAACTCATGCAAATACAGGATGTGATTATTCATTAAAAAATTAATAGGGGGCATCTGGGTGGCTCAGTGGACTGAGAGCCAGGCCTAGAGATGGGAGGTCCTGGATTCAAATGTAGCCGCAGACACTTCCTAGCTGTTTGACCCTGGGCAAGTCACTTAAGCCCCATTGCCTACCCTTACCACTCTTCTGCCTTGGAGCCAATACACAGTATTGATTCTAAGACAGAAGGTGAGCGTTTTTATTTTAAAAAATAACCTGATAAGTATCTAATGAACACTGAGTATTGTGCATAGCCCATTAAAACCCTTGTGTCCATACATTTTATAATAATTTGTATTTGAACATTTTCCCCAAGTTAATCTCTTTTAAACAGAGATTTGGCTGTAAGCCCAGGGTAATAGCAATTTAAGTAGTCTTGTTTTTTACATTTGGGCATTTCTCTTCGTACTTTTCTCAGTCTTCATCATAAGCCCCTTCCTCAAGAATGGCAAGCAGCCTGGTACAGTATCAGGAATCAGAGGACCTAGGTTTGACTACTAACTAGTTCTGTCATTTACTGCCAATGTGATCTCTGAAATAATTTAACATCTCTGGACCTCAGTTTCTCCTCTTCTGTAAAATAAAAGAGTTGGACTAGGCGGGCTCTAAGATTCTTTCCAGCTCTAAATCTTAAATTGAGTAAATAAAGCATAAAGCATTTATTAAGCATCTACTGTGTGCTAGTCATTGAGTACAAAAACACAAAAGTGAGATAGTCCTAGTCCTTGCTGCCAGAAAGTTTATGTTCTATTAAAGGGAAAGGAGTTTTACTATTCGGCCTCATGGGGATGGCGAGTGCAGGGAAGAAGAAGCATAATACAGGGATTCTTAATCTTCTTTATATCAGGTCTCCTTGTGTAGCTAGTGACATTCATGGACCCTATCTCAGAATCAGGTTTTTAAATATTGTAAAAAATGCATAGGATTATACTGGAAATCAATCAATAAGTTATCGAAACCTTTTTAAAAACAAGTTCACAGTTTCCAGATTTAAAACTCCTGGATAGAAGAGTTCTGTGGTGTAGTTGGCAAAACTGTCTTTGTCTCTTAGTAGCTGTGTAGCAATGAGCAAGTCACTTAACCTGCCTGAGCCTCAATTTCTCTATCAGTATAAGGGCAATGATGGTAACTGTAATACCCAGCTCACCAACCTATTCCAAGGACCAAATGAGGTAACCCAACAATAAAAGGAAAGCACTTTATCAACGTGAAGGGATTCCAAAATAGTTACTTATTTTTATTAGTACTCTTTATGTTCTAGAAAAACTGTCATTGCATTGACCTTCACCTGCCTCTGTGCGCCTGAAACTCTTCTCTTTTGCTTCCTCAGCCCCATCTCTACGTAATTCCTAAAATCCTTCTCTCCTTCCATGCCACTCCCTCCAAATTTGCCTTCCCAAATTCCTCTTTCCTTAAATGTTTAATGTGATTCTATTTTTCCCCTCTCCTTAAGAGTTTTACATTTCCCAATCAGTGTATCCTAATTTGTATCCAAGTCTCTCTTTCCTTAATATATTATAAGCTCTATGAGGACAAGGATTACGCAATTTGGTTTCCATTTCTGTATCCCTAGTACCTAACACAATGCCTTGCAGATGGCAGGCTCTTTAAAGCATGTGTTGAAGTGAATAATCACACATGACATTAGATAATCCAAGCAGTCTGCCTGCCTTTCGTACAGAAATCAATTATTAACAGTGTGATTTTTATCTTCCTCATTTCATTTCCTCTTCTTAGTGGTCTAGCTCACTTCCCTAAGCAAGGATATTCACTTGCTAGAGTTAGCCTTAGGACTAATCTACATTAACTGTGGCATGATATTAAGTCAACTTCCTCCTCTGTCTAAAAATAAAGATTAAAGGACAATTTCATTATGCTCTTGGGTCAATGACTTTGTGTCCCCTATTGATTGAGCAAATCACTTTTCCTTTTCACAAAATTAAATATATGGCTATTCTGGGTTAATCAGTTCACAAATTAGATTTCTATTCATACTTCAAAGAACCCAAATTCTCAGAGTTGGAAGAGACCTCAGAGGCCATCTAGTCCCAACTGAACAAGAATCCCCTCTCTAATTCATCTGACTGGCCTCTACCTGGAGAACTCCAGTAAGAGGGAACCCAACACTTCCTGCCTGAGGAAACCCATTCCACTTTGGAAGAGCTCTAACCACTAGGAGGTTTTCCTTTCCTCAAGCCAAAATTTGCCTCTTTAGGTTCTACTCATGATTCTTGCAATTTTAATTTTAAATTAAATTAAAATTAAATAATTTTTCAATGTTTATTTTAGGATATTTTGCAATCCATGTTCTCTCTCTCCCTCCCACTTTTCCCCATTCCTTAAGAATGTTGGTAATATATAGAGATTGTACATCTATCATTTATAATATACATTTCTTTGTTCATCATGTAAAAGAAGACAGATACTGCTTTCACAAGATAAAAATTCATTCATTTGGACTCTCTTCTTTCTATGGTGGTGGATATATATATAAATAAAATTGGGGGAGGGCGGGGGGTTATGATTCCCTTGGAATTGTCCTGGATCCTTAAGTTGTTGATAATAAATAAGTCATTCATTTAACATATCATACATTGTTATTGATGTTGTGTAACAGTGTTCTCCTGGTTCTGCTCACTTTACTCTGTAACACTTCGTATAAGTCTTTCTAGATTTTTTTGTGATTCTACATTGCTTCTCTCTCTGCCCTCTGGGTTGTAGGATTCTAGACCTTGAGCTGGACCAGACCTTGGAGGCCTTATGCCCAAGCCCTTCATTTTGCAGATGAAGAAACTGAGGCACAGAGAGTTATAGTAAAGTCTCACAGGTTGCAAGTGAAAAAGGTTCACTCTAAACCCAGATCTTCTGACTCCAAAACCAGTGAGCACTGGCCCACTGGCATGCTATCTTGGGTCTAACCCTTCTCCAAAGGAGAGCTGTTTAAATTCTTTAAAAAAAGCTATCCTGCATTCCCTGGGCCATTTCCAAGCTAAATATCCCCAATTCTTTCAGTTGATCTTCATAATGACATGATCTTGAAGTTCTTCAATATCCTGATTGCCCCCTAACTTATCAATATCCTTTCTAAAAGGCGAAGATCTAGGACTGAAAAACCCAGACAAAATCTGATCAGGGCAGAGTATCTAGCAAGGTTTTCACTTACTTATTCCTGAAAGCTGTCTTTCTAAATTCAGCTCAAAAATATCATGGGTGCCAAAGCATACTGCTGATGCTTATTGATCTTGTGGTCCACTAGTACTCCCTAATCTTTTCAGACAATCTGCTTTCTAACCATATCTCCCTTATTTTGTCCTTGAGTTAAAAAAACTGACTTTATAAGTATAAAACTTCATATTTATCCCTATTAGTTTTTTTAAACCTTTGCCTTCCTGTCTTAGTACCAATACTATGTATTGGCTATAAGGCAGAAAAGTGGTAAGAGCTAGGCATTGGAAGTTGAGACTTGCCCAGGGTCACATAGCTAGGAAGTATCTGAGACAAGATTTGAACCCAGGGCCTCCCATTTCCAGGCCTGGCTCTATATCTACTGAGCCACCCAACTGCCTTATCCCTATTAATTTTTTTAAAATTTAGGTCACTATTCTAGCCCAGGAGACAGGAAACTATAGGCTGATGACCAAATCCAGCCTGCCTATTTTTGTACGCACATTTTAAAAATACAATAAGCCTTTATTTTAATATAAAGCCATTTTTATGTGTACAAAAACAGTCAATGGGCACTAACTACTGTTTGCCAATCCTCCTCCTTAGTCTATTATCATGTATCTGCGTTCTGAATTTGTCATCCAGTGACAGTTTCTCCTCCCAGTTTTGTATCATCTCCAAGTTTGATGAGTCTGCCATCTATGAATTTATCCAAGTTATTGGAAAAAAGTGTTAAATTGCACAAGGCCAACAGATTTTTGAGGGATCCTACTGGAGATTACCTTTAATTCTGACAAGTAATTTTTTTTAATTTTTAATTTTTTAAAAATGAAACCTTTCTCTTCTGACTTTGAATGGATACTCAGTACTGACTCTAAGGCAATAAATGAATGAATGGATGGATGAATGAATGAATGAATGAATGAATGAATGAACAGACAAACAGACAAACAAACAAACAAACAAATAAATAAATAAATAAATAAATGAAAGGCAATAAGGGCTAGACAATCGGGGTTAAATGACTTGTCCAGAGTCACATAGTTAGGTAGTGTCTAAGACCATATTTGAACCCAGGACCTTTCCTCTCCAGACCTGGCTTTCTATCTACTGAGAAACAAAAGTAATCTTAATGACTAATCTTTGCATCTTGCCTTCAATCGTTCCAAATTTACCTAATTATACTTATATCTAGATCACAACTCTCTCTTTCATACAGGACCAACCTGATGGAATTTATCAAGTGCTTTTCTAAAATCCAGAAAATATCTATAATATTATCTCCCAACTTAGTCACTCAATCAGATGGGGCAATCAGGTTAGATTGGTAAGACCTGATTTTGTAAAACCATAGAGATTCTTTTGGATGCCACAGGACTGATTCATTATCAGTTCTTTTTTTCCTAGATATTTACTATCTTCTTTTTAAAACCCTTACCTTCTGTCTTAGAATCATGTATTGGTTCCAAGGCAAAAGAGTGTTAAGGGCTAGGTAACTGGGCTTAAGAAACTTGCCCAAGATCACACAGCTAGGAAGTATCTGAATCCAGATTTGAACCCAGGTCCTCTCATTTTTAGACTGGGGTCTCCATCCATTGGACCACCTAGATGCCCCTTCACTATCTTTTTAAATAACATATTCTAGAATTTTGCCAGGATTACAATCAAGCTCGTTGGCCTACAGAAAAACAACAAAAAACCTGAGACATTTTCCCTTCTTCAGACCATTCCTTATTCACCATGATCTTTCAAATCATGATCAGTGAACAAATATTTATGTATTCGTAGGAATAAGGACACATTGGGATAGGTATCAGGCATTATATGAAGAGATAGGGATACAAAGAAAGCCAAAAACAATTCTTGTCCTCAAGTAGGTCACATTCTGATGAAGGAAAGAATATGTAAGAACTAGATAATACAAAATAGAGACAAAGTAAGTGGAAATGAAGTCTCAGAGAGGAAGACATGACCAGCTGGGGAGCCTTGGAAAGGCCTCCATTTACAGCAGGTAAGATTTGAGTGGAAATTGAGTCTTGAAAGAAACCAGAAACCAGAAAGAAAACAGAAAGGAAGAAGAAGAGAATTCCAGGCATAAGAGGACAACCAAAGCAAAACCCCAGAGACAGGAGCTGGAATGTTGTATGCAAACATGCCAATGAAGCTGCATTTTAGAGTTCAGGGAGTAAAATGTAAGAAGATTAGAAAGATAGGAAGGGGTCAGGCTGTAAAGAGTTTTATAATTTATCCGTGATCCTGAAGGTAATGGGAAGTCGGTGAATTTTAATGAGGTGGGGTAGAGGAAAGGGGAGGATGTGTGTGTGCGTGTGACATGGTCAGGAAAATGATTAATTTGTAGTCCAATCTCCTAGGTTTTTCAGCACCCAAAGAGATAATTCATACAGGACAGTTAGATGCTTTCTTACTTATCTTGGGTATAAACTTACTATTAGTCATTTTTTCCTCCAAAGATCATTCCCTTTGATGGAGATAATAGTAATTTGTCAACATACTCAACAAGTGATCATTTGACTTCTGCTTAAAGGTTTCCAGGCAAAGGGAACTCATTACCTCTCTAGACATCCCATTCTAATTTTAGAAAGTTCTCATCATTAAGGAAATTCTTCTTGCTTTGGGACAAAGTCTTTTTCTCTGGAAAGTAAACTCATCCCAGATTCTGTGATCTGGGCATATTATTATTAACAATGGGGGAAATGATGAGTATTGTTATTTATTGTTATATCATAATTATTATTGCTATTATATTATTATTAGTTATTATGATTATTGTTATAAAGAAAAATAGGACTCGCCTGAATACATTATTAAATAGAAACTTGGGTCAAGTTCGAAACTTCCGTTTGTTGGGTGAAATCTGGATGTATCTAAAACTTTCATGTTTTAACACATAATCAAGGCCTAATAAAGTTATAATTATTATCCTTTATGATTTCTATGGAGCCTTCACACATTCATTTACTCAGGGAAAGTTTTTTTAAAACTCAGTGGATAGTGCATATAGAATGTTTCCTTGCAATTAAATAAACATTTACTAGGCACTAATAATAGAAAGGTAGCCATCAAGACAGGACCAGGTATCTTCTGGGCCATCTCCAAACTACATGGCCCACTCACTCTTTAGCCATCATTTCTACCAGAAACTTGGACTCCATTCCTGGAACCAACCTGGGTTCTGATAGGTGACCCTATCTTGCCCAGTTCTGGGTCTCTACATCATTTCCTGCCCATCTCTAAATTATGCTGCCTAAGGGAACTCTTTACCCCCCCCTTTCCAGCTCCCTTTTATGTACAGTCCCCCCATATTTGAATGTAAACTCCTTGAAGGTTGGAGTTATTTGCCTTGCTTATATTTCTATCTCTAGTGCTTACTGCTTAGAACATAGGATATATTTATCTATGTAAGCATATACTCATATACATTTTTTCAGTTATTTTTCAGTGTCCAACTCTTTATGATGTCATTTGGGGTTTTCTTGCCAAAGACACTGGAGCAGTTGGCCATTTCCTCCTCCAGCTCACTTTACAGATGAGGAAACGGGGTTAAGTAATTTGCACAGGGTCAACCAGCTAGTAAGTACCTGAGGTCAGATTTGAACTGAGGAAGATATCTTTGTGATTCCAGGTCCAACCTCTATTCACTGTGCCACCTATCCACTGTTCTACTTAGCTGCCCCATATATATATATATATATATATATATATATATATATATTTATATTTATATTTATATTTATATTTGTACATATATATGTATGCATCTGTATTTCTGGGAAGTTATATGCTACTGGGGGGATATACCATGTACACAGAGAAGTAAATACAAAATTTGGTACAGAGTCATTTCAGGAAAGGGAGAGCATTAATACCTGGGGATGGGGTAGATTAGAAAAGGCTTCAGAAGACACCTGAGTTGTGCTTCACAGGAAACTGTGGAAATTGTTCTTCCCTGCAACAACAGGTCACTAACCAGGATTATGCAATATGAGGGAGCTGGTGACTGATTTTGATTTTCCATGAATACAGCTGAATCAGATGTCACAAGAAACTCAATTTGAGCCAAAGGGGGAAGGTATTGTATTACAAGGAAGGGGGGGGTGAGGGGGAGGAGGAACTGTTCTAAGTCTAGATTGTATTAGAAATAACATTTGTTGTTGTTGTTGTTGTTTAATTGTTTTAGTTGTGCCCAAGTCTTTCTGACCCCATTTTGGGATTTTCACAAAGATACTGGAGCAGTTTTCCATTTCCTTCTCTAATAGATTAAGGCAAACAGAGGCTAAGTGATTTGTCCAGGTTCATCATACAGCTAGTAAGTGTCTGAGAGGCCAGATCTGAGCTCAGACCTTCCTGATTCCAGGCCTAATACTCTATCCACTATGCCACCAAACTACCCCTCAGAAATACATTGGGAGCTCTTAAGTGGGTACATAGAATCACAAGTCTAGTGCTGGAAAGGACCTCATAGACCTCATTTTATAGAGATGAAGGAGGTTAAGGCTTCAGGTAAAATAAGCAGGAAGATTCACAGGCATGATGTGAACTCCAGTTCTCTGACTCCAGACGCAATGATTTTTCCTCTCCACTACATTGCTCAGTGTGTATATATCATAGAGTAACTTCAAAGCTTCACAAGTGTGATTATTTATATGAATGTGTATATGACAGAGAATAAATGTCTAAGGATATCATCATCCATGGGCTTTATTGGGT